>NC_082670.1:55920749-56198249 GCF_025265405.1 Mesoplodon densirostris
CTACCCAAAATAGCCCTCCTCCAAAATAATTCTGGCAACTTAATCCAGATATTCCACCAATATCTGCCTCAAGCTCTGACTCGATTGTGTTCTCTTTTTCTGATCACTATCTCTTTCCTCCTTATAATGTACATGTTCACTGAGTTGTGGAAATTTACAGAAACAATTTTTAAAAGTATTTTTCAGCGCCTCAGCTAGCACAGCACCTCACTTATTCTTTGTAAATACACCTTAAATATGCTGACGGTCTGTATGTATTTCAAACATTTTTATACTTATTGAGGGTTCTAACTGTATTAACAGTTATTATGCCCTGGAGCCCATCTTCTCCTCGCAGTTACATGCTTGGTATAATTCCGTGGTTTTCTAAACCCTTTAATGCTATGACTGGCAAACTCAAATGGTGTCCACGAAGACAGATAAAAATGTCACCAGAAGATTCCCTAATTTGAGAAAGATAGAATCTGTAGCAAAGGATCGATCTTTTATCCTCACACTCAAGGGTAAACCATCCAGAGCTCCCACGATGAATTTCAGTTCCATCCTTCACTTTCACTTATCTTTCACTTGAAAAGATGTATTTAACATGGTTTAGGACAACTGGTGAAGCGCTGGAGTTGAGCTTTTGGATGGAAATGCTCTACACCTAAAGGCACTTTCCTCTCCCCAAATTTTAGGTTGTAAAAATCAATTGGAAAAGAGGGCAATTATTCAGGGAACCCTGGTTATGTAAGTGGGCAGTGCTATTATTAAGCACATGGAAAAAGTTCGATTTTTTTCTAACCTCATTAGTAGGATTTCAGGTTTTTATTGCCCAGAGAATAGCAACCACTCTGTAGGCCTCTCAAAGTTTCTCTCTCTCTCTCTCACACACACACATTAAAAAATGTCAAACACCCACTTGAAACCAGAATAGCACAGAAATTGAAATTAAAATTGTCTGTTTCTCCACAGCCATCAATTACAGAAATCCCCCATAATTCAAACAATTATATAGGAGAATATACTACTTTAAAAAAACTAAATAGAATTGGGTATAGAGTATGCGTCTTTTCTTGATAGATATGTTTTATTTCTATTACCAGATGTGATCATGTCACTCTTTCCCCAGTACATTTGTCCAACTGGAAAAGACCCTCTGGAGACTGAACAGTCAGTCAAACTGTGATCTTCTGGGGATGCACACCCAGGACCTCCCATGTAACTGCTAGAGTTGATAGCGGTAAATAATGAAATTGTTCAATGGGAGGAGTGTTCCATGAAGAATTTACCCAGAATCTGTCTGCTCTTCATTCCCCCCTCCCTTATCACCATCAAACACTTGGGGTTAGCCTTCCAACTAACCCCCAGCTGCCACCCTGCCCTATGTACCGTGTAGATAATTCTCAACATAGTAGCTCCTACGTGTCTTTGAAAAGATGGCAGATCACATGATGACTCCTCTATTCAAACCATTCAATGACCCCTTAACTCATCAAATTAAAAGTCGAAGTCCTAATAATGACCTCTAAGGCTTTAAATGAACTCCTCCCCCATTATCTCTTGGAACTCAAACCTCATCTCTTATTCCTGCCCTCAAAGGTCACCACGTTTCACCCACTTTCACCTCTTCACTCTTCCTCTACTCTTTCCTTAAACACCAGTTTCTCAGAGAGGTGTCCCCGACGACCCCATTTCACACTGCACCACTCCCCTCCCCCACCTTCTTTCTCTGCTTTATTTGACTCAAGAGCAGTGACATACAATTCTTATTAATTTACTTGTTTAAATATTGTCTCTGCAACAGAGGTTTTGCTCTATGGGAACATGAGCTTGTGTCTGTTCCACAGCACCCAGAATGTGCCTGGCAGTTTGTAGGAGTTCCATAAACATTTGTTGGCTATTAAATTTAAAAAGCCTGGGACCTGGTTCCCTCCACCATCCAGTGATCATGTCCCTTCCTCTGAGGTGCCATCGCAGGTTGCCAGCCCTAACCGAGGAGGAAACACATTTGGTAGGAATAGGGCAGACATGGAACTCCATTCATGGGCTAGAGAAGGGGCAGCAGGGGCTGCAAGAAGGACCTGGAGGACAGGGTCAACAAGGCAAAACTGAGTTTGCAGTCCGGGTTATCAAAAGAAACAGTTGGTGAGAGGCTCTCACTTTCCTCCCTGAGCCATTCTTTTCACCAAGGCCACTCCTACTCTCTCTTTTCCCTCCTTCCCTTTTTTGTAGTCATATGACTTCTGAAGGTCAGTCCATAACAAATCTCATTCCAGGAACCACAATTCCAAGCATGGAAGCCAGTCAATCCTGAAACACTCCGACTTCTGAATTTCCACCAATTCCTCAACTCCATACTTTCCAAACCCCTATCTATATAAGCTCAACTTCTGTTTTGTTTAAAGAGATGCACAGCTCTGCCTTGCTGAACAAACAATAAATTCAGCTTCAAATATTGTTTCAGAGATTCAGTCGTGGTCTCTTTCATTGACATATGAGTAAATGAATTAATACAGGTGAAGACCTAAAACAATGCCTGGTGTGTAGTGGGCACTCAATAAATGTTAGAAATATTAGCTAACTCAGTAAGTGTAAGTTAATAGTAGTAGGCAGTCAAGACTATTAAATACATAAACAAACAAGAGTAAATACATGTGACAGTAAGCAATGACAGTAGAAAGGGAGATCTCAGAGTAATCAGATGCCCAAGGTAATGAACTCTAAAATGGCTGGTGAGTTATCCCCTGGAAGAATGGGAAGACGAAGGCTCAGTGGGAAGGGATTGTCCTTATGAAGAGAGTTGAACTTCTGGCAATAGCCAAGCAGTTCAGCCCACATGGGGTGGGCAGCTGTCCAGACTTCCCACCTTGTCACTTTCCACCTTGCACTGTGGTTATCTGTGTAGAGGTTTTATTTCTTGCACCAGATTCTAAATGCCTACAGAAGGGATCCATGCCTCAATTTTCTGGACATTCCAGAAAACCGTTCAGCCATTCGCATTCGTAGGCACTCAGCAACCCTCTGAGGCCTGACTGGCTGAATGTATTGTTATCTTGGAGGTCATCTTATCTAGCCCTTTCATACAGTCCCCCAAATCCCCTCCCCAACCCAGTGGCTGATACAACCGGAGAGCTGAGTTCTAGTCACTCAGGTTCTTTGATCCTGGAATAATACATCCTCTCTGTGCTTCAGTTTCCTCATCTATAAAATAGGAGATAACCTGAGGAAAGTGCTGGGCTGGCTGCACTCTCACTTATGTTAACAGTACTGAAATATACTAACATTGCAGGTGGGTTTAGGGACCACTGCTCTGGTTGACCTCTAAGATGCTTCCAGAATCTTAACATCTTCGTTCGCCTGGCTTCCCTCTTATCCTTTAATAATTATGTTTTCATTTCAACAAACATGTTATTCACCTACCATGTGCCACACAGCAGGTGGGGGCTAAAGACAGGAATTGGATCATCTCCTTGAGGATCTCAAAGTCTCTTTGGGGAGTTAGGTGCTGAAAATTTTCAAGAATAAAAGACATGTGGGGTAGGCTCTGTTCTAAAAATTTTATAGATTTAGCAAATTTAATTGTCACAAAATTTCCACTTAGTTACTCAGTTTTATAGTTGAGGAAGCTGAGACACAGAGGGTTTAATTGGCTTGCCCAGGGTCACAGAGCTGGTAAGCAGTGAAACTGGGGTAAATAATATACTATATTGAAGTTCTACAAAGGAGCAATGAGATACTGCTCTATGGGCATTTACAGTTTGCAAGGCAGTGTTAGGGAGTTAGTAATGACAGCAAGATGAATTACACTCAGTTCCTGTCCTCGGTAATTGAGAGCCTCAGAGTCTGAATAATGCAATAGAAGATAAAGGGTGTCAAGTGCCATGAGAAGGATACCAATAAAATGTTTTGAATGTAAGCAATGTAGACATTTAGGGTTAAGGCTTAGGGTTATAGGAGAAGTTGAGATATCAGAGAAGACTTCTGAATTGGAAGACCTGTCTTCTCTTTAAATATCTGCAGTAAGAAATAATAATAATTTAAAACCTCATCACAAAGTTATAATTTTAAAACCTCATCTTAAAGCAGCAAGTCCATGACAAACAGCTGGGAGTGGTCACAAAGCTTCTCCTACAGTGACTCAATATGCATTTGTGTCATTTCTTCAGGCTTTTACACTAGATGGGTAGACAAAGCAAGTCTAATTTCTCTTCCATGGGACTCTAATCCAAACATGTAAAGACCTTTATCAACTCTCATCTAAATCTCTTATTTTGCCAGTTAAAACTGTTCCAGTTTCTTCCATGGATATGATAGACCATGGTTGTTAGTCTGGGTCAGTTTATTTCTATCTTACAAAATGAGGCATACCCCAGGTGTGGTCTCACCAACTCAAAATACAGTGAATTGGTATTTCCCCTTCTCTGGTCATCATGATTCCATTAGTAAGGCTTCTATTAGCATCCTAGTTGATTCCAAAGCTTAAGCTTTGAAACCAGGCAGATCTTGGCCCCAATTCTAACCGTGTTGCTGTGATCTTACCCATGTTACTTAACTTCCATGTGACCCAGATTTCTTATCTGGCCAACAGAGAAAATAGCCATGCCTATTGCACTGAGTCATTGGGAGGGTTGAATGCGGCTGTACGTGCAAGCTGAAGAGCCAACTGCCAGGAGTAGAGTACAGGACACAGTGAATGGGGACCTTTACTGTGGCTAAGTCTACATGAACTCTCTTCCAGCACCCACGTTACACTGCTGGCCCAGGTAAAGTTTAGAATCAATAGCCTTAGGTCTGTGTCAGAAGGTCTGCCAATAAGATCCAAGCTTCCCATATGAGATTCTTTAATCGTTAAGAGCAAAACAGCACTAGGAAAATAACTCTTGCTTCCAAAGGATGGAAAGTGGAACAATGGATCAAAAGTGAATCCAGGTATCTGGTGGGGAGGTCAAGGAACTCTTCAGAAAACTTGTGCCAAAGACATTGGGGCCCCAGGGAAAGCTGAGGGTCAGGATCTGGAGAGCCCAGTAGGCCAGTCCAAGATAGGAATGAGAAGCAAAACTTGGGAAAAGAGGATAGTATTAATTAATAAATTAATAAGGGCCTACCATGTACCAAGCACCAGCCTGGTGCCTGGGAATACAGAAATTAAAAAACACAGAATCTCTGCTCTCAAGTTGCTAAAAGTCTTCAAAGACAATATCCAGGGGGCCAGGGAGAAGAAAAATAGAGCTGAACAAAAGTTGAAGAGACATTCCTCTGTTCTGGAGTTTTCCAAGTCAGGTGTCTCTTATAAGCTCAAAAAAGTGCACAACTAATTTAGTCAATGTACCTGGTCCTGTAAGACTTATACATTGTTTGCATCCCTTTTGAATTTCACAACCATTTTAAGTCATTTTTGTTGTCTTAGAAACAACACGCCAATGTCAGGGTAACTAAGAGCAGTCTACAAGGAAGAAGACTATAGGAAATAAAAAAATATTAAGAAATAACAATAATACAAAGCAGCGGCCACAGAAGCTCTGAAGGTGTGGGTAGTAGCAACAAGTACAGGGACTGAGTGTCTGAATCTAGCTCTGTGATTGGTAGAATCATAGACCTGACTTAGAGACCAAACCATGTCCACAGTACAGCCCCCAAATATGAAGTCACAGGAGAAAATGGCAAAACTATGCTCATAACTTTAGTCAGCTAGAGATGGGCACCCAAAGGCAAAAAAAAAAAAAAAAGAAAATTTAAATCACTCAGTCTCATTTTGGGGGTTAAACTCTCTTTAGTTGAAATACACAGTGAGTTAATACTTCTTTCATTTATACTTCCCAAAATATTTACTGAATACCTGCTATGCATAAAACACTGGGGTAGGCACTGTGGGAGACTCAAAGATGGATCAGACACACAGACAGTGACCTCAAAGTCCAATAAGGAAAATTAGACACATTTATGAATACCTAGAATCCCATCCAGAAGGTATAAAGCATGATACTTGAGGTCAGACAAAGCACACACTGAAATTCCAGAGGAGGGCTTCTGACTGTGAGAAGCAGAAAGTCCTCTTAGATGATATTTAAGATGGTCCTTCATTCAACCATTCAGCAAATACTTACTTAGTGCCTGTTATGTTCAGAACACTGTGTGAGGCATTGGAAGCTGAGCCATGAAAAAGAAGACACAAATTTACATTTACTTGGGATTGATGGGAGAGACAGTTAATAAAAAGGCAAACAGATAAATAATTAAAATAACTGCAGACTCTAATAAATGCTCTAAAGGAAATTACCTGAATGACTTGATAGGATGAAGATAAGGAGGTATTTCAGATCTGATCGGGGAAAGTATTTCTGAAGAAGAAACATTTGGATTAGATGCAAATGAGAAGGTTCCAGATGTAAAAAGACATGAAAATAGTCCAGAAAGAAGGAACAAAAAATGCAAATAATCTATAAATTGTCCTTTTAAAGGAATAGAAAGACATCAGTGTAGCCCAGTGTGAGGACAAGGGGAAGGAGGAATAGACTGAGCTTTGGAAAGACAGACGGGGAGCAGGTTAGGTAAGGTGTTTTATTCTAAAAGCAACAGGAAGCCACTTAAAGATTTTAAACAAAGGAGTAACATGATGTGGTTTACATTTCTAACAGATTTCTCTGGTACCTTGTAGAGCATGGACTGTCTGAGGGCAGATGTGGAAACAGGGAGATTGCTTAGGAGGCTACTATAGAAGTCCAGGCAACAGAGAATGGTGGCTTTGATCCAGAAGACATAGGAAAAGCGTTGCAATCTGGGAAATTTTGGTGGTAAAGCCAAGAGGACTTGCTGATGAAGTGGGTGCAGGGGGTCAAGAAGACAAAAGACTCTTAGATGACAGGGCCTTATGCTGATACAGGGACCACTGGAAAAGGGCAGTCGGGTCAATGTGTGGTAAGGTGGGGACGGAGAATCAAGATTTTTGACTGATTTGTAGAAATTGGTTATGATGGGGTAGAAACAAAGATTATGGTAAGGACATTCATAACCAAAAAGGAAACTGAACTAGGCAAAAAAATGTGTGTGTGTGTGTGTGTGTCTGTGTCCAGGAAACCTCAAGTACTTCTGTTTGTCCAAGGGGCAGGGTCTGTAAATGGGAGAAGTGACTGACTGCTGAGAGGTGGTGACATGGGCACCAATCTTGCAGGAACCTCACTGGAGACTGAGGAATGTGTATGTTACTTGGTAGGCAATAGGGAGCCATTGAGAACTTCTGATGGGATAAGAGGAGTGCTTTAGAAAGATCAAGTGCGTACCAGTGTCGAGTTTAGGTGGGAAATCAAGAGTTCAAGTTGGGGAGACATGATGGCAATAATCCAGGCCAGGGAGAGGGAGGACATGGACTAGATAATAGACAGGATGGGGGGTTATATTTATTTTGACTTCTCGCCTACAATATTATTACTGCAAACTTGAAGTCAGGAATCCTGTGTCTTTCTAATGAGCCCTACAACTGTACATGGATAGTATAGTTTTCTATCCTCCAGTAAGTCTATGTTCTAAAATGATCTTTGGATGAAAGGTGACAGAATAAGATAGGAAAAGGTAATTTTGTGTATCCATACATCAGCTCCTCTCTTGCAAAGCATGGATGAACACAGAACATTTCGGTGACATGTTCCCATTCCCCTGGGTTTTATTTTATGAGACCCTGTTGTGTTAGCATCTGGGATGTCAGTCAAAGGACTCCGATTCTGTGGAAACACCAAGGCATGCGCTTTAACAAAAGAGCCGGGTCCATCAACACCATCCATTCTCCGAGAGGACAAGCTTCTTAGAAGGGAGTCCCTGAAGCCACCCCCAGCCATCATCCCCCCTCTACACCTTATGAACTGATGGGTACTACTTCAGCTTACAGGGACTTGAATGCAGCCAGGCTCTATGGGAAAACTGGACTGGCATATGCATATAGTAAATTCCAGCCCGGACTGGAGAACGTGGCTACGGATGATGTCCTTTCATCTCACTTATCAGCACTGTGCTCCCCAGGAGCTGCTCTCACCACGTCTGCCCCCTCCTTCACTGGCCACTGCCCCCCAGCGTCACCATTTCTGCTGGCATTTCCCCCTCTGCCATCTGGGCTCTGTACCCTCTCTGACTTTTCATCTAGTTTCTTGCCTACATATAGTTGTGAAACATGACATTTGACTTGTTGCTTTATCAGTGACTCCTGTGTTTTCTGAGATTTGAGGATGAGTAGGGAGAACGTCCATTTTGAGTTTGCTTGTTTGCTTGGGGAATTTTTGGCCTAATCGGCATCCCAACTGGAACCACTCTTCCCCCCAGGACACAGTCTCGGCAGCACTGTCAGTTATGGTTTTCGCCTTTCATGGTATCTCCAAGTCTCAAGTATTCCAGATCTCGAGAGTTGCCTTGGCTCCTGTCTTTTCCAAGGCCTCATTATTTAGCTCTCTCTCGAATTCTGTGAGTTCTCCCAAATCCTTCCAGTCAACTCCCCCTTCTAGTGAGCAAGAGTCATTCTGTGTTCTGTGAAAACAGAGAACCATAACTAATATTCTGAATAACTTGACTTCTGTGGAAATTCCCAGCTAAGGAAAGTTAAAGACAACTACGCACAGCTTAATAAGTATATTCTCTGTACCTTCAGAGTTTCCCACCTATTTTTATTGTTCTGCAAAACTTAGAGGTCATCCAGTTACTGTCAAAAAATAAATATTGCATTTTTTCTCTTTTTAAAAATATTCCACTTATGTACAAGTCAGGATGTTTGTGGCCAGTGTCTTAGCAAAAAAAGAGTCTAGAACAGCCCTGCCAAAAAGAAATACAATTCCAGCCACCTGTGTGATTTTACCTTTTCTAGCAGCTTTTCTAGTAGTAGTATGGCAGAAAGGGAACAAAAATATAATTGCATTTAGAAAATAACAATAGCTAACATTTATTGGATACTTGCAATGGATCAGGTACTGAGCTAGGTACCTTATATGTGTTACTTCATTTAATTCTCATAATAATTATCTTCATTAACTCAATTTTACAGATAGGAAAACTGAGGCCAGAGAGATGAAGAGAATTGTAAGTGACAGAGCCAGAATTCAAAGCCAGGCAGCCTGAGTTTGGACATCATGTTCGTAATGACTATATTCTACCTTTTTCCAAAAAAAGGTGAATAAAGAGATATTGTTTCTCATGTCTTATCAACCACTCTAAACTATTTGGACACATATTTGATACTCCTAAAGCAATAAGCAATTATCTGGGAACTATGTATTAAATTGCAATGTGCTGCAATGTAATATATAATTTTAAAATCAATTTGCTCAAGTGTTGACTGCAGGATTTTAAATGATTCCACTTAACCTGAAATTTAAATACATGCTATAAATGGGTACCTCATTTGCATGATCCATTGATTAACTCTGATGTGATGCTCATGTGTGCCCAGGGTAGGCTCCTAGCCTAGGCTTTTGGAAGGTCATCTTCTAGGTCAGTAGTGGGCAGTTACTCTCAGCTCAGTATTTCAACACACGTGCTACGACATTCACACGTGGCCACCCTCAAATGCAGAGAACATCACTTACCAAAACCTCTTTATGGAGTGTATTACATGAGACTGGAAAGAATATACAGAGAAGCTGCTTGGGATGGCAATAAGACCTCTCCAAGAAGCATCTTTAAGTGAAAATAGATGGTCTAAACTGCCTTCTAAGGAGGGAGGACTCTTACTTGCAGGGCAAATGCATTGCTAAATGGGGTATGCAAATTTGGGTTCAGAGATGAATTGCTCAGTAGAGAAGAGGGTGAGGCAACCACCAGCATCTTTCTCCTCATCCTTTATGCTACACAGACTCAGCCTCACCTCCATATAAAATCAGAGCAAATATTCCAAAATTTTAACCTACCTGGGAGCCAACACAGTCACATAAACTACATTATAGCTGGTGCCCCTGAAATGGCAAACATGGCAGCTCTGGGGGATGCCCACACGTCTCATTGCTACTCTTATGTTGATAAGTGAGGCACTCACAGAACACTGCATAAAAGACCATAAAGGCATTGGTCTGGGCTGGTCTACAGCTGAGACCCAATGAGGCATGAGTTTAGAGCCATCTAGAATAGGTGCCAAGGTGGGGTTTTGGCCAATTTTATGTAGGATCATGGGATCTTAGAGCTTGAACAGCACTTACAGATAATTTGGGAAATGTCCTCATTTTGAATTTGAGAGAACTGTGATTTAGTGGCACACAGACTGTTTGATGTTTACATATCCCCTTCTGTAAGTCTATTGGATCCTCTAAGGGCTGTCCACACTACACCTCTCATAAGTATTTAGAACCTATTTCACATAATAATAGCTACTATTTATTCAGCCCTTCTATGTGCCAGGTTTTGATAAGTCCTTTACAAACAGTAGCACCTTTATCCTACACAACAACCCTGTGAAGACACAAACAACTAAAACCCACTCTGATTAAGTTAAGCAGAAAAATAATTTATTGGGAGGGTGTGTAAGTTATCTATAGTTGTGTAACAAGTGACCCAAAAACTTAGTGGATTAAGTCAACAAGGATGTATTATTTCCCATGATCCTGTGGCTTGGCTGGGTCTGGGTAGTTTTTCTGGTCTTCCCTGTGCTAACTCACACACCTGCAGCAACTTGTATGTTGGCTTGGAGCCGAGTTCAGAGCTGGGAAGACTGAGATAGCTGGACCTCTCTCTCCTTGTGGGCTTTCATTATCCAAGAGATTTGTTGGGTCTTCCTCAGAAGGTGATGGCAGGTCTGAAAACACTGAAGGAAAAAGCTGACAAGCTTCTTGAGATCTCAGATTGGTTATCACACAACTTTTTTTTTCTTTTGTTACTTTTGACACACTCTGTTGGTGAAAGCAAGTCACGAGGAAAATTGTACTCAAAGATACAGGAAAAAGCTCACCTCTTGGTGACAGAAGGCAACATCACATTGCCAAGTGTATGCATTCTAGGAAGAAAGGAATTTGAAGCCATCTTTGCAATCCATCAGAGTCTACCCCCGACCACAAATTATTCATATTCCTCTACAAAATACGCTCATTTCCATCCCAGGACCAACCCAAATCTTATCTCATTATAGAAACAGACTTCAATTCTGGGATCTCATGAGTTGTATCAAGTCTACAGACAGACAAGGCTGTTAAATTGCAGCTGCTCTTGATCCAGGGACCCATAAACTAAAACGCAAGTTATCAGACACCACACACAAACAGTGAGAAGAACAGGATAACTGCCACAGACACACCCAGGGAAGAATGAAAGGCCCAGGTCCAGGCACTGACCCATAGCAGATCTGAAATCTAGCAAGGCGTATATTGCATATATTAAATGTGGTTTGATTCTGCCCTCTGGGATGGTTTCCTAACCCATTATTCTTTGTGACTCTTGGCTCTGCACTCTGGCAGAAGTGAAGAAACATCCCAGTCTCTCTGATATTCTTTGAGGTCGCATACAATGATGGGTAGTCGCAGACATGCAGCAGTGAGCTTCGCCTCACTCTCCTCTTCTCTCATCTGGATGCTTGGTTCTTGTTCCCCTGAGATGGCAACTACACAGAGAAACAACTTTCTTTCTCTAGCTCCTTGGACAGTCACACTTTGGCAACTGTGTATGCCAGCATTCATGGATTCCCACACAAACTCTAACCTGTCCATTCTTTTTTTTTTTGCGGTACGCGGGCCTCTTACTGTTGTGGCCTCTCCCGTTGCGGAGCACAGGCTCCGGACGCGCAGGCTCAGAGGACGTGGCTCACGGGCCCAGCTGCTCCGTGGCATGTGGGATCTTCCCGGACCAGGGTACGAACCCATGTCCCCTGCATCGGCAGGCGGACTCTCAACCACTGCGCCACCAGCGAAGCCCCTAACCTGTCCATTCTTGACGGTGCTTCAGGATGGCTGGTTAGTGACTTTTCTGTGACTTCCAACTTCCCCTTGTGGAATTTTCCTTTCACAGCTCCTCCTACATTTGTGTGAGGTTTAATTCCAATAATAAAGTCCTTATTCTACAATGCATCTTACATACAACCTGTTACTGCATTTAATCTTCATCACAGCTGTACAAGTTATAGACATCCCCATTTTACAGACAAGGACACTGAGGCTCAGAGAAATTAGGACACTTTCCCATGACTTCACAGCTAAAATATGTCAGAGCTCAGATTCGACCTCAGATTTATCTGATTCCCAAGCCTATGCATGTAATTCCTATTCTCCATCTACTGGGAGAAAAGGGATGGGAACAGTGGTGTGCTGTAAAATTGTTTCTGAAGAAAAATAGATCCTAATAGATCTATTTCAATGGTATGGTATTCCTATCAAGCTAATTTCAAGGTACCAATAGTTTACAAATCGGCTTACAATATTTCTGAATATCTGACACTCTCATGAGCTGGTATGAAGTGGCTTCTGCCCACCACGGTATAGGGATCTAGGAAAACAAAAAAGGTCTTCAATAAGGAAATGTAATCATAGTTAACAAAAGTTGGGTAAGGTGGTTCTTTGGGTGTCTCATTCATGTGCAAGCTACCTGATTTCCAAGTGCTAGCACTTTCATCTCTTTGCCTGTGGCCTTTCTATTCTGCCCACTTACATAGCAAATCAGAAGCTCTGAAAAATTAATACCCATATCAGCATCCCTCAATCAACAAGTGATAAAAATTAATGTGTAAACATCAGCTCTCTTGTCCTTCATATGGGATAACTCTGAGAGGTGTATTCTTCATTAACACTCCTAGTTACCCAGTGGAAGTAAGCTGTAGTTACCCTCAGTGATAACTTGCTTTATAAGGTATTCTCTGTTGGCCTTCCTGGGACCACCTTCCAAAGGTACTACTTATGCTCCAATCCTTGACTGCTTCTGGAAAATCCAAATCAAAACAAATGACTACTGTTTTTTGAATGCCTATGGACCAGACCAACACTGTACTAGGTACTTATGTTACATGTCTTTATACAAATCTTCATAGCACCTTATGAGGCAAGTATTACACCCAATTCTACAAATATGGAAATGTGGATCCAAGAGTTTAATTAAATTTATGCAGGTCACATAGCTGGCAGGGCAAAGAGCAGAGCTGATATTTAAACTATGATTGATTGCAATGTCTCTTTTCTTTCCACTAAACCATGCAGCCACTCTCGCCAGGGAGGTTGGACTAACACAGGTGAAACAATAAAAGAACAATTAACTAAGCTAAGCTGACATATTGTATTGAACACTTCTGGGCAAAAGTGTCATCATATGTATGTTCCACAATTACTTTCTAAAATTCTCTTTTGTTGTGCCATCAACTTGAAAAATAAGGCCATGGACAAATATTAGGAAATTCAATTTTTCATAGATTTTCTTTCTCCTCTATCACTGCTTCATACAAACTAGGTACTGAAATAAAACTGAGCGGATAGCGTAGCAGAATATACCATAAGGAAAATGCATACGAGGAAAATATGTTCCCTGGATGTATTTTTTGGCCCACATAGCATCTGAAAGAACAGATATGTCATAAAATACCAACTAAGTCTATTGATTTTGTAAGTCGATACAAAGTATTAGAAGTTCAAACAACACAGCATCTAGAGTGCTGAATTGGGAATAGGCTTATTGGCTAGGAAACTTAAACAAAGGGAAGATTTAGCAATACATTTAAGAGGCAAAAAATTGAGTGTGGGAATTTAAGATTTGTCAATGCTACAGCTAAATCACCAAAACAGATTTTAATATTTAACAACGGCTTGCAGACCTCAAGTAATTTAGATAGTTGCTCTGCGATACTTCCCACTAAGAAGCTCCTGGATGCTGAAATTCTTAGCACTGCACGAAGACATGGCAGATGCTGGTGGAAACAAATATAAATCCAACTCTGATTTAATCAGTATTTTGCAGAGTTGATTTCTTACATTTAATTATCTGCTGTGACAATATGCACAGAAAGAACACTCTGGAATTTGGAATGGGGTAGGGGTTCTTGCCCCAAGTCTGGCTCTATATAGTTCTGTGGCTGCCAAGTAGTACTTTAACCTCTCTGGTTAACGATGTTCTCAGTTAAATGGTGCTCTACAAGATGACGTGTCGTGTCACCCTAACAGTCAGTGATTCTATGGTTAAAGCCCTTTTTTCAATTAAATTCCTATTCATGTAATTACCATAAATCACATTCCAGCATTTCTAAAAGCAATCCTCATCAATGCTCTGCAGAACTGTGAATTCCTATAATGTTTCAGGACCTCCATGGTAGTGGCTCAGGGGAGGAACTAATGGAGATGATAAGCAGGTGAGCCTGTTTTATCTCAAAAGCCTCTCTATACTGTTTTGCTTAAATAGAGTTCATAGGCATGAATGAATGAAGGAACACTTTGGCTTCAAATTACAATATGACTGATTGACTTTCGGCAGCCATTACTTTCCCTTCTTTAAAAAGTGGAGAACTTATCTACTAAGCCTCATGCCATGGAACACTTCATCAGCAGACCTGAGATCCAGCTTTACACACATTTGTCTTTGGCAACTGCACTCCCCAAGACGGTGCCAGTGTCAAGGGCACTCACTAAAGCAGCCAATTTCATTTGTTTCAAGGCTATTTGTAGCACGATTACATGTATGACCCTCAGGTATACTGAGAAAATATAGTACTGACATACCTTGGAGATATTGCTGGTTCAGTTCCAGACAACCACAATGAAGCGAATATCAAATAAAGCGAGTCATGTGAATTTTTTGGTTTCCCAGTGTGTATAAAAGTCATGTTTACCCTATACTCTAAACAAAGGGAGGATTTAGCAATATATTTGAGGCAACAAATGAATTGTGAAAATTTAAGATTTGTCAGTGCTACGGCTACAGTTAAATGTGCAATAGCATTATCTCTAAAACAAACAAACAAAAACCCACTTAACTAAAAATACTTTATTGCTAAAAAATGTTAACCATCACCTGAGCCTTCAGTGAGTCCTAATCTTTTTGCTGGTGGAGGGTCTTGCCTGGATGTTGGTGCTGCAGACTGATCAGGGCCGTGGCTGCTGAAGGTTGGGGAGGCTGCGGCAGTTTCTTAAAACAAGACAGCAGTGAAGTTTGCCACATCAATTGACTCTTCCTTTCATGAATGATTTCTCTATAGCATGCAGTACTGTTTGATAGCATTTGACCCACAGTAGAACTACTTTCAAATTGGAGTCAAACCTCTCAAATCCTCAACTAAAGTTATTCTAAATCCTTTGTTGTCATTTCAGCAAGCTTCAAAGCATCTTCACCAGGAGTAGATTCCATCTCAGGAAACCAATTTCTTTGCTCAACCATAAGAAGCAACTCCTCGTCTGTTTAAGTTTTATCATGAGATGCAATAATTCAGTTCCATCTTCAGGCTCCACATCTAATTCTAGTTCTCTTGCTGTTTCCACCACATCTGCAATGACTTCCTCCACTGAAGTCTTGAATCCCTCAAAGTCACCCATGAGGGTCGGAATCAACTTCTTTCAAACTCCTGTTAATGTTGATATTTTGACCTCTTCCCATGAATCATGAATGTTCTTCATGGAATCTAGAATGGTGAATCCTTTCCAGAAGGTTTTTAATTGACGTTGCCCAGATTCATCAGAGGAATTCCTATCTATAGCCTTACTAAATGTATTTCTTAAATAATAAGACTTGAAAGTTGAAATGACTCCTTGATCCATGGGCTGCAGAATGGATGTCATGTTAGCAGGCCGGAAAACATCATTAATCTCTTTGTACATCTCCATCAGAGCTCTTGGGTAACTAGGTGCCTTGTCAATGAGCAGTAATATTTTGAAAGGAACCTTTTTTCTGAGCAATACATCTCAATCATGGGCTTAAAACATTCAGTAAACCATGTTGCCAACAGATGTGCTGCATACAGGCTTTCCTGTTCCATTTATAGAGCACAGGCAGGGTAGATTCAGCATAATTCCTAAGGGCCCTTTTTCAAAATGGTAAATTTCGAAATGGTAAACGAGCATTGGTTTCAATGTAAAGTCACCAGCTGCATTAGCCCCAAACAAGAGAGTCAGCCTGTCCTTTGAAGCTCAGAAGTCAGGCACTGACTTTTCGTCTCTAGCTATAAAAGTCCTTCCAATAGAAGGCTGCTTCATCTACATTGAAAATCTGTTATTCAGTGTAGCCACTTTTATTAATTATCTTATCTAGACTTTCAGTAGAACTTGCTGCAGCTTCTACATCAGTACTTGCTGCTTCACTTTGCACTTCGATGTTATGGAGACACTTCTTTCCTTAAACCTCATGAACCAACCTCTGCTAGCTTCAAACTTTTCTTCTGCAGCTTCCTTACCTCTCTCAGCCTTCCTAGAATTAAGGAGAGTTAGGTCCTGGCTCTGGATGTGGCTTTGGCTTAAGGGAATGTTGTGTCTGGCTTGATCTTCTATCCAGTCCACTACCACTTTCTCCATATCAGCAAGCAGGCTGTTTCTCTTTCTTGTCATCCATGTGTTCACTGAGTAGCACTTTTAATTTCCTTCAAGAACTTTTCCTTTGCATTCAGAACTTGGCTAACAGTTTGGCATAAGAGGCCTAGCTTTTAGTCTGTCTGGGCTTTTCACATGCCTTCCTAAGCTTAATCATTTCTATCTTTTGATTTAAAGTGAAAGACTTGGGGGGAGACCTTCAAGATGGTGGAAGAGTAAGACCTGGAGATCAACTTCTTTCCCACAAATACATCAGAAATACATCTACGTGTGTAACAACTCCTACAGAACACCTACTGAACACTGGCAGAAGACCTCAGACTTCCCAAAAGGCAAGAAACTCCCCACATAACTGGGTAGGGCAAAAGAAAAAAGAAAAAACAGAGACAAAAGAATAGGGACATGACCTACACCTCTGGGAGGGAGCTGTGAAGGAGAAAAAGTTTCCACACACTAGGAAGCCCCTTCACTGACGGAGACAGTGGGTGGGGGAGGGGAAGCTTCGGAGCCACGGAGGAGAGCGCAGCAACAGGGGTGCAGAGGGCAAAGCAGAGAGATTCCCTCACAGAGGATTAGTGCCTACCAACACTCACCAGCCTGAGAAGCTTGTCTGCTCACACGCCAGGGCGGGTGGGGGCTGGGAGCTGAGGCTCAGGCCTCGGAGGTCAGATCCCAGGGAGAGGACTGGGTTTGCCTGCGTGAACACAGCCTGAAGGGGGCTAGTCCGCCACAGCTAGCCGGGAGGAGGTCCAGGAAAAAGTCTGCACCTGCCTAAGAGGCAAGAGACCATTGTTTCAGAGTGCGCGAGGAGAGGGGATTCAGAGCACCGCCTAAATGAGCTCCAGAGATGGGAGCGAGCCGCAGCTATCAGCGCAGCGTGGACACCAGAGACGGGCATGAAACGCTAAGGCTGCTGCTGCAGCCACCAAGAAGCCCCTGTGCAAGCACAGGTCACTATCCACATCTCCCCTCCCAGGAAACTGCAGCCTGCCACTGCCAGGGTCCCATGATCCAGGGACAACTTCCCCGGGAGAACACATGGCACACCTCAGGCTGTTGCAATGTCACGCCGGCCTCTGCCGCCACAGAGGACCTACAAAATACAGCTTGCCCCGTATTCCGTACCTCTCCCTCCCCCCAGCCTGAGTGAGCCATAGCCCACTTATCAGCTGCTACTTTAACCTTATCAAATCTGAGCGGAAGAACAGACACCCTCAGGCGACCTACACACAGAGGCGGGGCCAAATCCAAAGCTGAAGCCCAGGACCTGTTCGAACAAAGAATATAAAGGGAAATCTCTCCCAGCAGCCTCAGGAGCAGCGGATTAAATCTCCACAATCAACTTGAGGTACCCTGCATCTGTGGAATACCTGAGTAGACAGAATCATCCCAAAATGGAGACAGTAGACTTTGGGAGCAACAATATATATATTTTTCCTTTTTCTCCTTTTGTGAGTGTGTATGTGTATGCTTCTTTTTGTGATTTTGTCTGTATAGCTTTGCTTTTACCATTTGTCCTAGGGTTCTGTCTGTCCCTTTTGTTGTTTGTTTTTGTTTTTTTCTTGTTTTTTTTTGTTTCTTGTTTTTACTATAGCTTTAGTGCTTGTTATCATTGGTGGATTTGTTTTTTGGTTTGGCTGCTCTCTTCTTTCTATCTTTTCTTTATTACTTTAAAATTTTTTTATTTTAAAAAATTATTTTTAATTTTTTATTTTAAGAACTTCTTTTTATTTCATTTTTCTCTTTCTTTCTTTCTTTTATTCTCCCTTTTCTTCTGAGCCATGCTTGGTGCTCCAGGAGAGTGTCAGACCTGTGCCTCTGAGGTGGGAGAGCTGACTTCAGGACATTGGTCCACCAGAGACCTTCTGGCTCCATGTAATACCAAAGAGCAAAAGCTCTCCCAAAGATCTCCATCTCAACACTAAGACCCAGCTCCACTGAATGACAGCAAGCTACACTGCAGGACACCCTATGCAAAACAACTAGTAAGACAGGAACACAGCCCCACCCATTAGCAGAGAGGCTACCTAAAATCATAATAAGGTCACAGCCACCCCAAAACACACCACCAGATGCGGTCCTGCACACCAGAAAGACAAGATCCAGCCTCATCCACCAGAACACAGGCACCAGTCCCCTCCAACAGGAAGCCAACACAACCCACTGAACCACCTTTAGCCACTGGGGGCAGACACCAAAAACAAAGGGAACTACAAACTTGCAGCCTGCAAAAAGGAGACTGCAAACACAGTAAGTTAAGCAAAATGAGAAGACAGAGAAACACACAGCAGATGAAGGAGCAAGGTAAAAACGCACTAGACCAAACAAATGAAGAGGAAACAGGCAGTCTACCTGAAAAAGAATTCACAGTAATAATAGTAAAAATGATCCAACACCTTGGAAAAAGAATGGATAAAATACAACAAATGTTTAACAAAGACCTAGAAGAACTAAAGAGCAAACAAACAATGATGAACAACACAATAAATGAAATTAAAATATACTCTACAAGGAATCAAGAGCAGAATAACTGAGGCAGAAGAACAGATAAGTGATCTGGAAGATAAAATAGTGGAAATAACTACGGCAGAGCAGAATAAAGAAAAAAGAATAAAAAGATTTGAGCACAGACTCACAGACCTCTGTGACAACATTAAACACACCAACATTGGAATTATAGGGGTCCCAGAAGGAAGAGAGAAAAAGAAAGGGACTGAGAAAATTTTTGAAGAGATTATAGTCGAAACTTTCCCTAACATGGGAAAGGAAATAGCCAGCTAAGTCCAGGAAGCGCAGAGAGTCCCATACAGGATAAACCCGAAGAGAAACATGCCAAGACACATAGTAATCAAATTGGCAAAAATTAAAGATTGAAAGCAGCAAGGGAAAAAACAACAAATAACATACAAGGGAACTCCCATAAGGTTAGCAGCTGATTTCTCAGCAGAAGCTCTACAAGCCAGAAGGGAGTGGCATGATATATTTCAAGAGATGAAAGGGAAGAACCTACAACCAAGATTACTCTACCCAGCAAGGATCTCATTCAGATTCAATGGAGAAATCAAAAGCTTTACAGACAAGCAAAAGCTAAGAGAATTCAGTGCCACCAAACCAGCTTTACAACAAATGCTAAAGGAACTCCTCTAAGCCAGAAATACAAGAGAAGAAAAGGACCTACAAAAACAAACCCAAAACAATTAAGAAAATGGTAATAGGAAAATACATATCGATAATTATGTTAAATGTGAATGGATTAAATGTTCCAACCAAAAGACACGGGCTGGCTGAATGGATACAAAAACAAGACCCATATATATGCTGTCTACAAGAGACCCACTTCAGACCTAGGGACACAGACTGAAAGTGAGGGGATGGAAAAAGATACTCCATGCAAATGGAAATCGAAAGAAGCTGGAGTAGCAATACTCATATCAGATAAGATAGACTTTAAAATAAAGAATGTTACAAGAGACAAGGAAGGACATTACATAATGATCAAGGGATCAATCCAAGAAGAAGATATAACAATTACAAATATATATGCACCGAACATAGGAGCACATCAATACATAAAGTAACTGCTAACAGGTATAAAAGAGGAAATCGACAGTAACACAATAATAGTGGGGGACATTAACACCTCACTTACACCAATGGACAAATCATCCAAACAGAAAATTAATAAAGAAACACAAGCTTTAAATGACACTGTAGACCAGATAGATTTAATTCATATTTATAGGACATTCTATCCGAGAACAGCAGATTACACTTTTTTCTCAAGTGCACATGGAACATTCTCCAGGATAGATCACATCTTGGGTCACAAATCAAGCCTGAATAAATTTAGGAAAATTGAAATCATATCAAGCATCTTTTCTGACCACAATGCTATGAGATTAGAAATCAATGACAGGGAAAAAAAAACGTAAAAAAAACACAAACACATGGAGGCTAAACAATACATTACTAAATAACCAAGAGATGACTGAAGAAATCAAAGAGGAAATCAAAAAATACCTACAGACAAATGACAATAAAAACACGATGACCCAAAACCTATGGGATGCAGCAAAAGCAGTTCTAAGAGGGAAGTTTATAGCTATACAAGCCTACCTCAAGAAACAAGAAAAATCTCAAATAAACAATCTAACATTACACCTAAAAGAACTAGAGAAAGAAGAACAAACAAAACCCAAAGTTAGCAGAAGGAAAGAAATCATACAGATCAGAGCAGAAATAAATGAATTAGAAACAAGGAAAACAATAGCAGAGATCAATAAAACTAAAAGCTGGTTCTTTGAGAAGATAAACAAAATTGATAAACCATTAGCCAGACTCATCAAGAAAAAGAGGGAGAAGACTCAAATCAATAAAATTAGAAATGAAGAAGGAGAAGTTACAATAGACAGCACAGAAATACAAAGCATCCTAAGAGACTATTGCAAGCAACTCTATGTCAATAAAATGGACAACCTGGAAGAAAACGACAAATTCTTAGAAAGGTATAACCTTCCAAGACTGAACCAGAAGGAAATAGAAAATATGAACAGACCAATCAGAAGTAATGAAATTGAAACTGTGATTAAAAATCTTCCAACAAACAAAGTCTAGGACCAGATGGCTTCAAGGTGAACTCTATCAAACATTTAGAGAAGGGCTAACACTCATCCTTCTCAAACTCTTCCAAAAAATTGCAGAGGAAGGAACACTCCCAAACTCATTCTATGAGGCCACTTTCATCCTGATACCAAAACCAGACAAAGATACTACAAAAAGAGAAAATTTCAGACCAATATCACTAATGAATATACATGCAAAAATCCTCAACAAAATACTAGCAAACAGAATCCAACAACACATTAAAAGGATCATACACCATGATCAAGTGGGATTTATCCCAGGGATGCAAGAATTCATTATATGCGAATCAATCAATATGATACACCATGTTAACAAATTGAAGAATAAAAACCATATGATCATCTCAATAGCTGCAGAAAAAGTTTTTAACAAAATTCAACACCCATTTGTGATAAAAACTCTGCAGAAAGTGGGCATAGAGGGAACCTACCTCAACATAATAAAGGCCATATACAACAAACCCACAGCAAACACCATTCTCAATGGTGAAAAACTGAAAGCATTTCCTCTAAGATCAGGAACAAGACAAGGATATCCACTCTCTCCACTATTATTCCACATAGTTTTGGAAGTACTAGCCATGGCAATCAGAGAAGAAAAAGAAATAAAAGGAATACAAATTGGAAAAGAAAAAGTAAAGCTGTCACTGTTTCCAGATGACATGCTACTATACAGAGAGAATCCTAAAGATGCTACCAGAAAACTACTAGAGCTAATCAATGAATCTGGTAAAGTAGCAGGATACAAAATTAATGCACAGAAATCTCTTGCATTCCTATACAGTAATGATGAAAAATCTGAAAGAGAAATTAAGGAAACACTCCCATTTACCATTGCAACAAAAAGGATAAAATACCTAGGAATAATCTTACCTAAGGAGACAAAAGACCTATATGCAGAAAACTATAAGACACTGATGAAAGAAATTAAAGATGATAAAAACAGATGGAGAGATATACCATGTTCTTGGATCGGAAGAATCAACACTGTAAAAATGACTATACTACCCAAAGCAATCTACAGATTCAATGCAATCCCTATCAAACTACAAGTGGCATTTTTCACAAAACTAGAACAAAAAATTTCACAATTTGTATGGAAACACAAAAGACCCCAAATAGCCAAACCAATCCTGAGAAAGAAAAATGGAGCTGGAGGAATCAGGCTCCCAGACTTCAGACTATACTACAAAGCTGCAGTAATCAAGACAGTATGGTACTGGCACAAAAACAGAAATATAGATCAAAGGACCAGGATAAAAAGCCCAGAGATAAACCCATGCATCTATGGTCAACTAATCTATGACAAAGGAGGTAAGGATATACAATGGAGAAAAGACAGTCTCTTCAGTAAGTGGCGCTGGGGAAACTGGACAACTACATGTAAAAGAATGAAATTAGAACACTCCCTAACACCATACACAAAAATAAACTCAAAATGGATTAAAGACCTAAATGTAAGGCCAGACACTATCAAACTCTTAGAGGAAAACATAGGCAGAACACTCTATGACATAAAGCACAGCAAGATCCTTTTTGACCCACCTCATAGAGAAATGGAAATAAAAAACAAAAATAAACACATGGGACCTAATGAAACTTAAAAGCTTTTGCATAGCAAAGGAAACCATAAACAAGACCAAAAGACAACCCTCAGAATGGGAGAAAATATTTGCAAATGAAGCAACTGACAAAGGATTAATCTCCAAAATTTATAAGCAGCTCATGCAGCTCAATATCAAAAAAACAAACAACTGAATCCAAAAATGGGTGGAAGACCTAAATAGACATTTCTCCAAAGAAGATATACAGATTGCCAACAAACACATGAAAGAATGCTCAACATCAGTAATCATTAGAGAAATGCAAATCAAAACTACAATGAGATATCATCTCACACCGGTCAGAATGGCCATCATCAAAAAATCGACAAACAATAAATGCTGGAGAGGGTGTGGAGAAAAGGGAACACTCTTGCACTGTTGGTGGGAATGTAAATTGATACAGACACTATGGAGAACAGTATGGAGGTTCCTTAAAAAACTACAAATAGAACTACCATACGACCCAGCAATCCCACTACTGGGCATATTCCCTGAGAAAACCATAACTCAAAAGGAGTCATGTACCACAATGTTCATTGCACCTCTATTTACAATAGGCAGGACATGGAAGCAACATAAGTGTCCACCGACAGATGAATGGATAAAGAAGATGTGGCATATATATACAATGGAATATTCCTCAGCCATAAAAAGAAACGAAATTGAGTTATCTGTAGTGAGGTAAATGGATCTAGAGCCTGTCATACAGAGTGAGTAAGTCTGAAAGAGAAAAACAAATACCGTATGCTAACACATATATATGGAATCTAAAAAAAAAGGGGGGGGGTCATGAATAACCTAGGGGCAAGATGGGAATAAAGACGCAGACCTACTAGAGAATGGACTTGAGCATACGGGGAGGGGGAAGTGTAGGCTGGGACAAAGTGAGAGGGTGGCATGGACATATACACACTACCAAACGTAAAATAGATAGCTGGTGGGAAGCAGCCGCATAGCACAGGGAGATCAGCTTGGTGCTTTGTGACCACCTAGAGGGGTGCCATAGAGAAGGTGGGAGGGAGACGCAAGAGGGAGTGGATCTGGGGATGTATGTATATGTATAGCTGATTCGCTTTGTTATAAAGCAGAAACTGACACACCATTGTAAAGCAATTATACTCCAATAAAGATGTTAAAAAAAATAAAATAAAGTGAAAGACTTGGGACGCTTCCTTTCACTGGAACACTTAGAGGCCATTGCAGGGTTATTAATGGCAGAAGTTCAGCATTGCTGTGTCTCGGGGAATAGGGAGGCCCAAGGAGAGGGAGAGAGATGGGGAAGAGCAGTCAGTGGAGCAGTCAGAACTCACACATTTATCAA
Source organism: Mesoplodon densirostris (assembly GCF_025265405.1). NCBI lineage: Eukaryota > Metazoa > Chordata > Mammalia > Artiodactyla > Ziphiidae > Mesoplodon > Mesoplodon densirostris. The sequence goes on from NC_082670.1 coordinate 55,944,742, forward strand.
TTAAATTCACCATTTTATTTTTTATTTTTATTTTATTTTTTTCTTTTTGCGGTATGCGGGCCTCTCACTGTTGTGGCCTCTCCCGTTGCGGAGCACAGGCTCCGGACGCGCAGGCTCAGCGGCCATGGCTCACGGGCCCAGCCGCTCCGCGGCATATGGGATCCTCCCAGACCGGGGCACGAACCCGTATCCCCTGCATCGGCAGGCGGACTCTCAACCACTGCGCCACCAGGGAGGCCCTAAATTCACCATTTTATATGGGCAATGTTCCTGGCGCTGAAAAACAATTATAATAGTAACTTCAAGGCCCATTAATCACAGATCACTATAAAATATATAATAATAATAATAATAATAAATTTTTAAATATTGTGAGAGTTACCAAAATGTGATACAGAGACATGACATGAGAAAATACTGTTGGAAAAATGGCGCCAATATACTTGCTCAACACAGGGTTGCCACAAACCTTCAATTTGTAAAAAAACGCAGTATCTGGGAAGTGCAATAAAGCAAAGTATAATAAAACAAGGTTTCTTGTATCTTTATTTTGTTCTCTAATTGATCTTATCTTCCCCATGGGTCTCCACTGATGGAAGGAGTTGACAAAATTTCCTCTATTTAATCCAATCTTGTTAAAATGTGGTCAGCTATGATAAATTAAACAGTCACTTTAGGCAATGCTCAGTTTTACAATGCTCAATAAAAATGCTTGATCTCTCAGATTTTCACTCCCCTGTCTCCATATGTTCTTTCTGGTGGCTTCTAGGTACATGGGGAGGAAAGCATTATGTTACTCAACTTCAGGATGGTGGAAGAGTGGTGGGGTCCTTGGATCCGTGTAGGCTCCCAGGCACCTTTGTCTCTAGCAATCTCACTTATCTACATCTTTACTTCTCTCCCACCTGGCAGTCATGGCTGAGGCATACTTGTGGTCTCTTCTCTCTCATCGTGGTCAGATACTGGGGGTGATCCCTGCCTAAGACGGACTCACCTTGGCTGTTGGTAATGATAAAGACCCCTCCGGGCTTATGCCACATTCTTCATCAGCTCCCTAATAGAGCAGGTTTATCCCACTGTTTCTACCTTCATCCTCATCAGAGACCCTTGGGAGGATCAAGGGTAGTTTATCCAGCTACCTCTCTCTGAGGAAAAGAGGGTCTTTCTGAGTCACCTCCACCTCCTGAAGAGCTAAGTCCAGCCTCTCTCTCTCTATCCACCTCAGTGAGCCATCACTTTTTGCTCTGAAGAGGTTGCAAGGTGGTCTCCTCCAAGAGAAGTTGGTAAAGATCTCTGTTGTTCAGTGTTTCCATTAAATTACCATGTAAATGATCTACTGCCCCTCACTGTCCCTTGGCTTTGATCTCAAGTAATATGAAATAGAGACAAGTCTTTCAGCACTGACGTACCTTGCTTCAATCTCTTTTTCTGTACCCATTATCTCTTCAGGTCTTAAGTGGAGATTTTTTCACTGAAGTTTTTTACATTAAAAATTATCTTTTTTGACCCTAGCTTTATGGATAACCTTTAAAGGTGCACAAGGGGATCTTCTCTGTACAATGGACAAAACTCCATGATTTTTGCCTCCTAGGTTTAGTAGATCATGTTCAAGGGGAAATAAAAGAATTTAGAGGGGACTTCCCTGGTGGTCCAGGGGTTAAGACTCTGTGCTTCCACTGCAGGGGGCACAATTTCCATCCCTGGTCAGGGAACTAAGATCTGCATGCTGTGCAGCATGGCCAAAAAAAATTAAAGAATTTAGAAAGTCCTATCTGAAGGCAATAGTCTGTCTTGCAAAACTATTGTTTTGTTTTGAAACTCTTATTTTGACCATAGTAATCTAAACAGTAATTGTCTTTCTCTTTGCATTCTACCTGCAAAGGTCACAATCTCTCTCAGGCAGACATCTACTTGCAGAGAAGGGCAGGTACTCAGAAACAGCAGAAGAAAAGTACAGTAATATATTTTTGAAATATCATACACATGGAAATGCCCTAAAATTGGATTTTGGTGAAGGGTGCACAACTCTGTACATTTACTAAAAATTGAATTACACAAACAGGTGAATTATATGATATGTAAAGACCTAAAGACCTGTGTAAATCATACCTCAATAAAGCTCTTAAAAAATCATGTGCAATGTAAAGAGGAGTGAAGCACAGTTGCCCAGCCTCCTGTAAGCTGTACTACAGACCTCTTAGTAGTGAAACCAATCAGGACCCTGTGGTGCTTCTGGACATGGAAGCCTTTCTGTGTCCCCCATTTCTTGTTTATAGGGAAGAGACTCCAGCCTCCTTGACACTCCCTGAGTTCCAAAGGGCAGATTCGAATAGTTGTCAATCAGGGAAGGAAGGGGATGGAGAGATAAGAGAAGAACAGCCAAGAAACAACAGTGCAGCCTTCGTGCAGGGTCCTGGTTCCACCTCAAGGGATACACAGAACAGTATCTTTGAGCTCTTTATAGAACAAAACCCCCAACAAATGGAAGATGGTAGCATTCTTCATTCCAGAGAAGACCACCTGAGGCCAGATTAAAGGAACCAGAGAACCTCATCAAGAGACCACCTGAGGCCAGATTAAAGGAATGCAGGGGAGAGCCCAGAAAGATGGCCTAAGAGTAAGACGCGGAGATCACCTTCCTCCCCACAGATACACCAGAAATTCATCTACACATGGAACAACTCCTACAGAATACCTACTGACAGAAGACCTCAGACCCCCCAAAAGGCAAGAAACTCCCCACGTACCTGGGTAGGACAAAAGAAAAAAGAATAAACAGAGACAAAAGGATAGGGACGGGACCTGCACCAGTGGGAGGGAGCCATGAAGGAGGAAAGGTTTCCACACACTAGGAAGCCGCTTCGCGGGTGGAGACTGCAGGTGGCAGAGGGGGAAAGCCTCGGAGTAGTGGAGGAGAGCACAGCAACAGGGGTGTGGAGGGCAAAGCGGAGAGATTCCAGCACAGAGGATCGGTGCCCTCAGGCACACACCAGCCCGAGAGGCTTGTCTGCTCGGCCGCCGGGGCGGGCGGGGCTGGGAGCTGAGGCTCGGGTTTCGGGTTTCAGTCGGAGTGCAGGGAGAGGACTGGGGTTGGCAGCATGAACACAGCCTGAAGGGGTTAGTGTACCACGGCTGGCCGGGAGGGAGTCCGGGAAAAAGTCTGGACCTGTCGAAGAGGCAAGAGACCTTTTCTTCCCTCTTTGTTTCCTGGTGCTTGAGGAGAGGGGATTAAGAGCACTGCTTAAAGGAGCTCCAGAGACGGGCGCAAGCCGCGGCTAACAGCGCGGACCCCAGAGACGGGCATGAGATGCTAAGGCTGCTGCCGCCACCACCAAGAAGCCTGTGTGCAAGCACAGGTCACTCTCCACACCTCCCTTCCGGGGAGCCTGTGCAGCCCGCCACTGCCAGGGTCCCAGGATCCAGGGACAACTTCCCCGGGAGAACGCACGGCGTGCTTTAGGCTGGTGCTGCCGCAGTCTCGCCCCGCACTCCATACCCCTCCCTCCCCCCGGCCTCAGTGAGCCAGAATCCCCGAAGCAGCTTCTGCTTTAACCCCATCCTGTCTGAGCTCAGAACAGATGCCCTCCGGCGACCTACACGCAGAGGCGGGGCCCAATCCAAAGCTGAGACCCGGGAGCTGTGAGAATAAAGAAGAGAAAGGGAAATCTCTCCCAGTAGTCTCAGAAGCAGCAGATTAAAGCTCCACAATCAAGTTAATGTACCCTGCATCTGTGGAATACCTGAATAGACAATGAATCATCCCAAATTGAGGAGGTGGACTTTGAGAACAAGTTTCATGATTTTTTCCCCTTTTCCTCTTTTTACAACGAATTATCCCAAATTGAGGAGGTGGACTTTGAGAGCAAGATTTATGATTTTTTTCCCCTTTTCCTTTTTGTGAATGTCTATGTGTATGCTTCTGTGTGAGATTTTGTCTGTATAGCTTTGCTTCCACCATTTGTCCCAGGGTTCTATCCGTCTGTTTTTTTTTTTAATAATTACTTTTTTATTCTAATAATTCTTATATTTTATCATACTTTATTCTATTTTACTTTATCTTCTCCTTTTTCTTTTTACTACCTTCCCTCCTTCCTGCCTCCCTCCCTCCTTTCTTTCTTTCTTTCTTTCTTTCTTTCTTATTTCTTTTTCTTTCTTCTTCTACTAATTCTTTCTTTCTACTTTTTCTCCCTTTTATTCTGAGCCAGGTGGATGAAAGGCTCTTGGTGCTGCACCCAGGAGCCACTGCTGTGGCTCTGAAGTGGGAGAGCCAACTTCAGGGCACTGGTCCACAAGAGACCTCCCAGCTCCACATAATAACAAACGGCAAAAATCTCCCAGAAATCTCCATCTCAACACCAGCACCCAGCTTCACTCAACGACCAGCAAACTACACTGTTGAACACCCTATGCCAAACAACTAGCAAGACAGGAACACAACCCCACCCATTAGCAGAGAGGCTGCCTAAAAACATAAGAAGGCCACAGACACCCCAAAACACACCACCAGACGTGGACCTCTCCACCAGAAAGACAAGATTGAGCCTCATCCACCAGAACACAGGCACCAGTCCCCTCCAACAGGAAGCCTACACAACCTACTGAAACAACCTTAGCCACTGGGGACAGACACCAAAAACAACGGGAACTACGAACCTGCAGCCTGCAAAAAGGAGACCCCAAACACAGTAACATAAGCAAAATGAGAAGACAGAAAAACACACAGCAGGTGAAGGAGCAAGATAAAAACCCACCAGACCTAACAAATGAAGAGGAAATAGGCAGTCTACCTGAAAAAGAATTCAGAATAATGATACTAAAGATGATCCAAAATCTTGGAAATAGAATAGACAAAATGCAAGAAACAGTTAACAAGGACCTAGAGGAACTAAAGATGAATCAAGCAATGATGAGAAACACAATAAATGAAATGAAAAATACTCTAGATGGGATCAATAGCAGAATAACTGAGGCACTTATCCATTGATAAGTGATGTGGAAGATAAAATAGTGGAAATAACTGCTGCAGAGCAAAATAAAGAAAAAAGAATGAAAAGAACTGAGGACACTCTCAGAGACCTCTGGGACAACATTAAATGCACCAACATCCGAATTATAGGGGTTCCAGAAGAAAAAGAGAAAAAGAAAGGGACTGAGAAAATATTTGAAGAGATTATAGTTGAAAACTTGCCTAATATGGGAAAGGAAATAGTCAATCAAGTCCAGGAGGCACAGAGAGTCCCATACATAATAAACCCAAGGAGAAATACGCCAAGACACATATTAATCAAACTGTCAAAAATTAAACACAAAGAAATCATATTAAAAGCAGCAAGGCAAAAACAACAAATAACACACAAGGGAATCCCCATCAGGTTAACAGCTGATCTCTCATCAGAAACTCTACAAGCCAGAAGGGACTGGCAGGACATATTTAAAGTGATGAAGGAGAAAAACCTGAAACCAAGATTACTCTACCCAGCAAGGATCTCATTCAGATTTGATGGAGAAATTAAAATGTTTACAGACAAGCAAAAGCTGAGAGAGTTCAGCACCACCAAACCAGCTTTACAACAAATGCTAAAGGAACTTCTCTAGGCAAGAAACACAACAGAAGGAAAATACCTACAATAACGAACCCAAAACAATTAAGAAAATGGGAATAGGAACATACATATCGATAATTACCTTAAATGTAAATGGACTAAATGCTCCCACCAAAAGACACAGAGTGGCTGAATGGATACAAAAACAAGACCCATATATATGCTGTCTACAAGAGACCCACTTCAGACCTAGAGACACATACAGATTGAAAGTAAGGGGATGGATAAAGATATTCCATGCAAATGGAAATCAAAAGAAAGCTGGAGTAGCAATTCTCATATCAGACAAAATAGACTTTAAAGTAAGGACTATTAGAAGAGACAAAGAAGGACACTACATAATGATCAAGGGATCGATCCAAGAAGAAGATATAACAATTGTAAATATTTATGCACCCAACATAGGAGCACCTCAATACATAAGGCAAATACTAACAGCAATAAAAGGGGAAATTGACAGTAACACACTCATAGTAGGGGACTTCGACACCCCACTTTCACCAATGGACAGATCATCCAAAATGAAAATAAATAAGGAAACACAAGCTTTAAATGATACATTAAACAAGATGGACTTAATTGATATTTATAGGACATTCCATCCAAAAACAACAGAATACACATTTTTCTCAATTGCTCATGGAACATACTCTAGGATAGATCATATCTTGGGTCACAAATCAAGCCTTGGTAAATTTAAGAAAATTGAAATTGTATCAAGTATCTTTTCCGACCACAATGCTATGAGACTAGGTATCAATTACAGGAAAAGATCTGTAAAAAATACAAACACATGGAGGCTAAACAATACACTACTTAATAATGAAGTGATCACTGAAGAAATCAAAGAGGAAATCAAAAAATACCTAGAAACAAATGACAATGGAGACATGACGACCCAAAACATATGGGATGCAGCAAAAGCAGTTCTAAGAGGGAAGTTTATAGCAATACAATCCCACCTTATGAAACAGGAAACATCTCGAATAAACAACCTGACCTTGCACCTAAAGCAATTAGAGAAAGAAGAAAAAAAAAACCCCAAAGTTAGCAGAAAGAAAGAAATCATAAAAATCAGATCAGAAATAAATGAAAAAGAAATGAAGGAAACAATAGCAAAGATCAATAAAACTAAAAGCTGGTTCTTTGAGAAGATAAACAAAATTGATAAACCACTAGCCAGACTCATCAAGAAAAAAAAGGGAGAAGACTCAAATCAATAGAATTAGGATGAAAAAGGAGAAGTAACAAATGACACTGCAGAAATACAAAAGATCATGAGAGATTACTACAAGCAACTCCATGCCAATAAAATGGACAACCTGGAAGAAACGGACACAGTCTTAGAAATGCACAACCTGCAAAGACTGAATCAGGAAGAAATACAAAAAATGAATAGACCAACCACAAGCACTGAAATTGAAACTGTGATTTAAAATCTTCCATCAAACAAAAGCCCAGGACCAGATGGCTTCACAGGCAAATTCTATCAAACATTTAGAGAAGAGCTAACACCTATCGTTCTCAAACTCTTCCAAAATATAGCAGAGGGAGGAACACTCCCAAACTCATTCTACGAGGCCACCATCACCTTGATACCAAAACCAGACAAGGATGTCACAAAGAAAGAAAACTACCATCCAATATCACTGTTGAACATACATGCAAAAATCCCCAACAAAATACTAGCAAAAAGAATCCAACAGCACATTAAAAGGATCATACACCATGATCAAGTGGGGTTTATTCCAGGAATGCAAGGATTCTTCAATATATGCAAATCAATCAACGTGATACACCATATTAACAAACTGAAGGAGAAAAAACATATGATCATCTCAATAGATGCAGAGAAAGCTTTCGACAAAATTCAACACCCATTTATGATAAAAACCCTGCAGAAAGTAGGCATAGAGGGAACTTTCTTCAACATAATAAAGGCCATATATGACGAACCCACAGCCAACATCGTCCTCAATGGTGAAAAACTGAAACCATTTCCACTAAGATCAGGAACAAGACAAGACTGCCCACTCTCACCACTCTTATTCAACATAGTTTTTGAAGTTTTAGCCACAGCAATCAGAGAAGAAAAGGAAATAAAAGGAATACAAATTGAAAAAGAAGATGTAAAGCTGTCACTGTTTGCCAATGACATGATACTATACATAGAGAATCCTAAAAATGCTACCAGAAAACTACTAGAGCTAATCAATGAATTTGGTAAAGTAGCAGGATACAAAATTAATGCACAGAAATCTCTGGCATTCTTGTACACTAATGATGAAAAATCTGAAAGTGAAATCAAGAAAACACTCCCATTTACCATTGCAACAAAAAGAATAAAATATCTAGGAATAAACCTACCTAAGGGGACAAAAGACCTGTATGCAGAAAATTATAAGACACTGATGAAAGAAATTAAAGATGAAACAAATAGATGGAGAGATATACCATGTTCCTCTATTGGAAGAATCAATATTGTGAAAATGACTCTACTACCCAAAGCAATCCCTATCAAACTATCACTGGCATTTTTCACAGAACTAGAACAAAAAATTTCAAAATTTGTTTGGAAAAACAAAAGACGCCAAATAGCCAAAGCAATCTTGAGAACGAAAAACGGAGCTGGAGGAATCAGGCTCCCTGACCTCAGACCATACTACAAAGCTACAGTAATCAAGACAGTATGGTACTGGCACAAAAACAGAAAGATAGATCAATGGAACAGGATAGAAAGCCCAGAGATAAACCCACGCACATATGGTCACCTTATGTTTGATAAAGGGGGCAGCAATGTACAGTGGAGAAAGGACAGCCTCTTCAATAAGTGGTGCTGGAAAAACTGGACAGGTACATGTAAAAGTATGAGATTAGATCACTCCCTAACACCATACACAAGAATAAGCTCAAAATGGATTAAAGACCTAAATGTAAGGCCAGAAACTATCAAACTCTTAGAGGAAAACATAGGCAGAACACTCTATGACATAAATCACAGCAAGATCCTTTTTGACCCACCTCCTAGAGAAATGGAAATAAAAACAAAAATAAACAAATGGGACCTACTGAAACTTCAAAGCTTTTGCACAGCAAAGGAAACCGTAAACAAGACCAAAAGACAACCCTCAGAATGAGAGAAAATATTTGCAAATGAAGCAACTGACAAAGGATTAATTTCCAAAATTTATAAGCAGCTCATGCAGCTCAATAGCAAAAAAACAAACAGCCCAATTAAAAAATGGGCAGAAGACCTAAATAGACATTTCTCCACAGAAGATATACAGACTGCCAACAAACACAAGAAAGAATGCTCAACATCATTAATCATTAGAGAAATGCAAATCCAAACTACAATGAGATATCATCTCACACCAGTCAGAATGGCCATCATCAAGAAATCTAGAAACAATAAATGCTGGAGAGGGTGTGGAGAAAAGAGAACACTCTTGCACTGCTGGTGGGAATGTGAATTGGTACAGCCACTATGGAGAACAGTATGGAGGTTCCTTAAAAAACTAAAAATAGAACTACCATATGACCCAGCAATCCCACTACTGGGCATATACCCTGAGAAAACCATAATTCAAAAAAAGACATGTACCAAAATGTTGATTGCAGCTCTATTTACAATAGCCCGGAGATGGAAACAACCTAAGTGTCCATGATCAGATGAATGGATAAAGAAGATGTGGCACATATATACAATGGAATATTAATGAGCCATAAAATGAAACAAAATTGAGCTATTTGTAATGAGGTGGATAGACCTAGAGTGTGTCATACAGAGTGAAGGAAGTCAGAAAGGGAAAGAGAAATACCATATGCTAACACATATATATGGAATTTAAGAAAAAAAAATGTCATGAAGAACCTAGGCGTAAAACAGGAATAAAGACACAGACCTACTTGAGAATGGACATGATGATATGGGGAGGGGGAAGGGTAAGCTGTGACAAAGCGAGAGAGAGGTATGGACATATATACACAACCAAACGTAAGGTAGATAGCTAGTGGGAAGCAGCCGCACAGCACAGGGAGATCAGCTCGGTTCTTTGTGACTGCCTGGAGGGGTGGGATAGGGAGGGTGGGAGAGAGGGAGACGCAAGAGGGAAGGGATATGGGAACAGATGTATATGTATAACTGATTCACTTTGTTATAAAGCAGAAACTAATAAAAAAATTGAAAATTTAAAAAATTAAAAATAAATAAATAAATAAATAAATAAAGGAGTGCAGGCCCTGCACACACCCTAATCTTATCAGCAACCCCATACCCTTGAACTACTCCTATAAAACTCCTTACCAAATCCTCCCAGGTTGGGACACACAGTTTTCAAGGGTAAAACTTTGCCCGCTGTGTCCCCCTTTGCCTGGCAAAGCAATAAAGTTATTCTTTTCTACTTCACCCAAAACTCTGTCTCTGAGATTCAATTCAGCACCAGTGCACAGAGGCCAAGTTTTCAGCATCAGTAGGGCAGCTGATGGGAGTAGTGTAAATAAAGCAAGTAAGGCAAGAACATGCAGAAACTGACCTTTTCATAAGGGTTAGAGACCAGTCATACTCCCAGTTCAGTTCAGTGAGTAGAAAGCTATAATTTTCCCTTAAACTGGGACTTACTAACTATGTTTACATGTGTATCTCTTGAGCAATAAAATGTTATCGTTTCTTCAAATTGTAAGCATGAACTGTAATTATTCATGCATATGTTTACATAAAAATATTTTTTCATCTACAAACACTCTATATGGAAGCTTCTTATCTGGCAACATTGAACATCCAGAGCTACTCAAGAATACAAGATATGCAAAATAAATAAATAGAACAATGTCAACATGACAGGTACTTATAAACTCTTCTCATAGACCTCTTCACACCTCATTCAGAGGCAATCTGCTTTCTATCATGGACAATTCCAACCTTCTGTAAGCTAAAAAAAACAAGATAAATAATTGCCAAACCTGTTAAAAACAATAAACTGGAGTAAGTGCAGCAAATGGTGATTAAAAATGCTACTAGGATTTATTAGGAGAAAGAAAATATAGCTGACACTCATGGGAAACCATGAGGAGGGAGACAGCAGCAGGATAAAAGAAGATGCTAGAATTCAAGAACATCGTTCTTGATGTTCTGACATCTGACATCTGACAGCGTTCAATGAAGGGACAAAGAAACAGGTGGACACATCTCCGCTCCTGAGAATGTTATAATATTATTCAGTGCTCACAATGGCAATGTCAAAATACGCAAAGAAGGTTAAATTGTTCAGGGAGGCAAGTGAGTTCTTAAATTATTTTATAAAATTTTCGATCCTTAAAAGTATTTTTGTTTGTCTTTAAATTTGGTATTCCTTTTTTGTTGTGGTAACAAAACACATAGCATAAAATTTACCATCTCAATCTTTTTTTTTTTTTTTTTTTTTTTGCTGTACGCGGGCCTCTCACTGCTGTGGCCTCTCCCGTTGCGGAGCACAGGCTCCGGACACACAGGCTCCGCGGCCATGGCTCGCGGGCCCAGCCGCTCCGCGGCATGTGGGATCCTCCGGGATCGGGGCACGAACCCGTGTCCCCTGCATCGGCAGGCGGACTCTCAACCACTGCGCCACCAGGGAGGCCCTTCTCAATCATTTTTAATTATACAGCTCACTATGTTAAGTATATTCACATTCTTGTGAAACAGATCTCCAGAATTTTTCATCTTGAAAAACTGAAACTCTAAGCCCATTAAATACTTCCCATTCCCTCTGTTCCCCCAGCCATTGGTAACCACCATTCTACTTTCCATTTCATATAAGTGGAATTATACAGTGTTTGTCTGTTCGTGCCCGGCTTCTTTCACTTAGCATAATGTCCTTAAGGTTCATACATGTTGGAGCATGTGACAGGATTTCTATCATTTTTAAGGCTAAATAATATTCTCTTGAATGTATATAGCATATTTTGTATATCCATTCATTCATTGATGGATATTTGGGTTGCTTCCACCTGTTGGCTATTGTGAATAGTGCTGCTATAAACATGGGCATCTCTTTAAGACCCTGTTTTCAATTATTTGGGATATTTATCCAGAAGTGGAATTATTGGTAGTTTCATTTTTCATTTTTTGAGAAACCTCCCTACTGTTTTTCACAGCAGTTACACCATTTTACAATCCAACCAACAGTGTACAAGAGTTTATTAAAAACTGCCCCATAATGCTCCCAAATTACTAATATTTGAAATAATTAGTAAATGAGAGCATCAACTTTCAACCAATTCATTATAACGCCTAATGAAGTTAACGCAAGAATGAAGGAGTTGAATAGGAGAAACTTAATAAAATGTTTTATTGCCTAATAATAAAAAGCCTAATAGATAAAATGATTTCATGGTTGTTTCTAGAATTTAAGGATCAGACTAATGAATGTAATTTAGCCAAAAGGACTGAGAAAGAGGATGGGCTAGGGTGATATAAACCAGAGTTCAAAAGAAGGCAATCTTCAAGGAAAATGTTAAACCATAAGCACAAAAGCAGCAAAATCCAGATTGTGGGGGATTCTATAGACCAAATGGCCCACGTTCTTCAACAGATAAATTATTTGAATAGAAAAGGACAGTATATCTATAAATTAAAAGATTTATCACAATTTTATAAATGGGTAGGACTAAATTGTTAGGTCTAGAAATGCATATTTGGTTGGTTAAACTATGAAAAAATGCAAAAATCAGGGTAATGTTTCCTTACAAGGGAGGGAAAGGGCTATGTCTTAGTATGTGTGACCCCAGGACACTGGTAAAATTATACTTCTTCATCTGGGTGGTGGTTCCAAGTGTAAACAATGACAGCTAGGTGTTCTATATCATCAGTCCCTCATAATCCAAAAGGAAGTCTAATGAACACTGTCTAGAGAACAATCATCATGGAGTTCCAGTCTCTCAGGAACCATCAGAAGCTTAAGGTGAAAAGAAAGTGGGAGGGGCCAGAAGGACTGAGATGGATCCATGAGTGTTGGAGCAAATTTAATGGGAGGGATTCTGTGCCTGAGACATTATTCCCTTTCAGGTATTTTTCCCTTTCCATATCCCTTCTACCACAATGGGGTGGAATAGAGGTACCATCTTCAAATGAAGAGGTCAGGACCTCTAGAGAAGAAGTGTAGCAGAGCTGGATAACAGGGAAGGGATGGGGTCCCCCATACTCAGCAAGGTTATAAGAGTGTTTGGGAGGGAAAACCTCAAAAAGGAGGTGTGGATTTCCTTCAAGACTGAAAGAGTTCTCCACATGGAAGAGAAAAGAGATGCTGCTGACAGCACCTAGAAAAAGAGGCCCAGGACCTACCTCTCAGTCAGAAACCTGAAGAAGCAATGAGAATTAGAAAGGAAACAATATCATGATGTCACCAGGGATGCTGTAGAAACGGCATTGTGATTTCTGTGAAGTACATATTGATAAACATGAAAGGTTAAGAATACTAATTCTTCCAATCCATGAACACGGTGTATCTTTCCATATGTTTGTGTCATCTTCAATTTCTTCATCAATGTCTTATAGTTTCCCAAGTACAGGTGTTTTGGCTCCTTAGGTAGGTATATTCCTAGGTATTTTATCTATTTTGATGTGATTGTAAATGGGACTATTTCCTTAATTTATCTTTCTGATTGTTCATTGTTAGTGTATAGAAATGTAACAGATTTCTATATATTAATTTTGTGTTCTGCATCTTTACTGAATTCACTGATGAGCTCTAGTAGTTTTCTAGTGGCATCTTTAGGATTTCTATGTATAGTGTCATGTAATCTACAAACAGTGATAGTTTTACCTCTTCCTTTTTAATCTGGATTCCTTTTATTTCTTTTTCATGTCTGCTTGCTATGGCTAGGACTTCCAATACTAAGTGAAAATGACAGTACTACCCAAGGCAGTCTACAGATGCAATGAAATCCCTATCAAAATATCAAAGGCATTTTTCACAGAAATAGAACAAATAAGTTTAAATAATTTAAAAATAGAAACACAAAAGACTCTGAATAGCCAAAACAATCTTGAGAACTGGAGGAACCACACTCCCTGACTTCAGACTATACTAAAAAGCTACAGTAATCAAAACAGTATGGTCCTGGCACAAAAACAGACACAGATCAATGGAACAGAATAGAGAGCTCAGAAATAAACCCATGAACCTATGGTCAACTAATCTATGACAAAGGAGGCAAGAATATCCAATGGGGAAAAGACAGTCTCTTCAATAAGTGGTGCTGAGAAAACTGGACAGCTACAGGTAAAAGAATGAAATTAGGGCTTCCCTGGTGGCGCAGTGGTTGAGAGTCCGCCTGCCGATGCAGGGGATGCGGGTTCGTACCCCGGTCCGGGAAGATCCCACATGCCACGGAGCAGCTGGGCCCGTGAGCCATGGATGCTGAGCCTGCGCGATTGGAGCCTGTGCTCCGCAATGGGAGAGGCCACAACAGTGAGAGGCCCACGTACCGCAAAAAAAAAAAAAAAAAAAAGAATGAAATTAGAACATTCTCTAACACCATATATAAAAATAAGCTCAAAATGAATTAAAGACTTAAATGTAAGACTGGAAACCATAAAACTTAAAAAAAATGGGAGGAACACTCTTTGACATAAATCACAGGAATATTTTTTTGGATCTGTCTCCTAAAGCAAAGGAAATAAAAGCAAAGATAAACAAATGGGACCTAATTAAACTTAAAAGCTTTTGCACAGCAAAGGAAACTACTGACAAAATGAAAAGACAATCTACTGAGTGGAAAAAAAATGTTTGCAAATGATATGAATGGTAAGAGGTTAATATCCAAAATATATAAATAACTCATACAACTCAACATCAAAAAACCAAACAACCCAATTAAAAAATGGGCAGAGCACCTGAATAGACACTTTTTTCCACAGAAGACATACAGATGGCCAACAGGCACATGAGAAGATGCTCAACCTCATTAATCATCAAAGAAATGCAAATTAAAACCAAAATGAGATATCACCTCACACCTGTCAAAATGGCTATCATCAAAAAGAACACAAATAACAAATGTTGGTAAGGATGTGCAGAAAAGAGAACCCTAACATTTAGAGAAGAACTAACACCCATCCTTGCCAAACTCTTCCAAAAAACGGCAGAGGAAGGAACACTTCCAAACTCATTCTACAAGGCCACCATCACCCAGATACCAAAATCAGACAAAGATACTACAACAAAAGAAAATTACAGACCCATATCACTGATGAATATAGATGCAAAAATCCTCAACAAAATACTAGCAAACAGAATCCAACAACACATTAAAAAGATGATACACCATGATCAAGTGGGATTTACCCAAGGGATGCAAGGATTCTTCAATATAAGCAAATCAATCAATGTGATACACCACATTAACAAATTGAAGGATAAAAACTATATGATCGGGCCTCCCTGGTGGCGCAGTGGTTAAGAGTCCGCCTGCCGATGCAGGGGATACGGGTTCGTGCCCCGGTCTGGGAGGATCCCATATGCCGCGGAGCGGCTGGGCCCGTGAGCCATGGCCGCTGGGCCTGCGCATCCGGAGCCTGTGCTCCGCAACGGGAGAGGCCACAACAGTGAGAGGCCCACACACTGCAAAAAGAAAAAAAAAAAAAAAAAAAACTATATGATCATCTCAATAGATGAAGAAAAAGCTTTTGACAAAATCCAACACCCATTTATGATAAAAACTCTCCAGAAAGTGGGCATAGAGGGAATCTACCACATCATAATAAAGGCCATATATGACAAACCCAAATCAAATATCATTCTCAAGGGTGAAAAACTGAAAGCATTTCCTCTAAGATCAGGAACAAGACAAGGATGTCCACTCTCGCCACTATTATTCAACATAGTTTTGGAAGTACTAGCCATGGCAATCAGAGAAGAAAAAGAAATAAAAGGAATACAAATTGGAAAAGAAGAAGTAAAACTGTCACTGTTTGCAGATGACATGATACTATACATAGCGAATCCTAAAAATGCCACTAGAAAACTACTAGAGCTAATCAATGAATTTGGTAAAGCTGCAGGATACAAAATTAATGCACAGAAATCTCTTGTATTCCTATACATAATGATGAAAAATTTGAAAGAGAGATTAAGGAAACAATCCCACTCACCATTGCAACAAAAGAATAAAATACCTAGGAATAAACCTACCTAAGGAAGTAAAAGACCTGTACTCAGAAAACTATAAGACACTGATGAAAGAAATCAAAGATGACAAACAGATGGAGAGATATACCATGTTCTTGGATTGGAAGAATCAATATGGTGAAAATGACTATATTACCCAAGGCAATCTACAGATTCAATGCCACCCCTATCAAATTACCAATGGCATTTTTACAGAACCAGAAAAAAAATCTTAAAATCTGTATGGAGACACAAAAGACCCTGAATAGCCAAAACAATCTTGAGGGAAAAAAACAGAGCTGGAGGAATCAGACTCCTTTACCTCAGACTATACTACAAAGCTCCAGTAATCAAGACAATATGGTACTGGCACAAAAACAGAAATACAGATCAATGGAACAGAATAGAAAGCCCAGAAATAAACCCACGCACCTATGGTTAACTAATCTATGAAAAAGGAGGAAAGGATATACAATGGAGAAAAGACACTCTCTTCAGTAAGTGCTAGGAAAACTGAACAGCTACGTGTAAAAGGATGGAACTAGAACACTCCCTAACACCATACACAGAAGTAAACTCAAAATGGATTAAAGATCTAAATGTAAGACCAAACACTATAAAACTCTTAGAGGAAAACATAGGAAGAACACTCTGACATAAATCACAGCAAGATCTTTTTTAACCCATCTCCTAGAGTAATGGAAATAAAAACAAAAATAAACAAATGGGACCTAATGAAACTTAAAAGCTTTTGCATAGCAAAGGAAACCATAAACAAGATGAAAAGACAACCCTCAGAATGGGAGAAAATATTTGCAAGCGAATCAATGGACAAAGGATTATTCTCCAAAATATATAAACAGCTCAATATTTTAAAAACAAACAACCCAATCAAAAAATGGGCAGAAGACCTATATAGACATTTCTCCAAAGAAGATATACAGATGGCCAAGAGGCACATGAAAAGCTGCTCAACATAACTAATTATTAGAGAAATGCAAATCAAAACTACAATGAGGTATCACCTCACACTGGTCAGAATAGCCATCATCAGAAAATCTACAAACAACAAATGCTGGAGAGGGTGTGGAGAAAAGCGAACCCTCTTGCACTGTTGGTGGGAATGTGAATTGAGACAGCCACAATGGAGAACAGTATGCAGGCTCCTTAAAAAACTAAAAATAGAATTACCATGTGACCCAGCAATCCCACTACTGGGCATATAACCTGAGAAAACCATAACTCAAAAAGACACATGAACCCCAATGTTCACTGCAGCACTATTTACAATAGCCAGGTCATGGAAGCAACCTGAATGCCCATTGACAAACAAATGGATAAAGAAGATGTGGTACACATATGCAATGGAATATTACTCAGCCATAAAAAGGAACGAAATTGGGTCATTTGTAGAGACATGGATGGACCTAGAGACCGTCATACAGAGTGAAGTAAGTCAGAAAGAGAAAAACAAATATCGTTTATTAACACATATATGTGGAATCTGGAAAAATGGTATAGATGAACTGGTTTGCAAGGCAGAAATAGAGACACAGATGATTGATAACAAACGTATGGGCACCAAGGCGAGAAAGCAGGGGTGGTGGTGGTGGTGGTGGTAGGATGAATTGGGAGATTTGGATTGACATGTATACACTAATATGTATAAAATAGGTAACTAATAAGAACGTGCTGTATTAAAAAAACGAAATTAAAAAAAAAGAGAGAACCCTTTTACACTGTTGGTGGGAATGTAAATTGGTGGAACCACTGTGGAAAACAGAATGGAGGTTTCTCAACAAACTAAAAATAGAACTACCACATGACCCAGCAATTCCAGTCCTGGGTATATATTAAAAAATAATGAGAACACTAATTTGGAAAGATACATGCACCCCAATGTTCATAGCAGCATTATTTACAAGTGCCAATTATGGAAGCAACCTAAGTGTCCATCAACAGATGAAAGGATAAAGGAGGTGTAATATATATATATGGATATATGTGCATATATATATATATGGGTATATATACATGGGGGTAGGGGATTAAGAGATACAACCTACTATATATAAAATAAATAAGCTAAAATGATATACTGTACAACATGGGGAGTATAGCCAATGTTTTATAATAACTATAAATGGAATATAACCTTTAAGAATTGTGTATCACTATTTTGTACACCTGAAACTTATTTAGCATTGTATAGCAACTATATCTCAATTAAAGATTTTAAAAATATGTAAGGTTAAAAGTTACTCATTCACAACTCTATTCCCAAAGAATGGTGACTTTAAAAAAAAAAAAAGGGAAGAGACCACCCTGCTTTACAAAGTTCTTGTTCCTGGAACTAACTCTGCAAAGAAAGAAAGTATACAACTGGTAGCCACCATGAAAGCACCTCAAGTACATACACAAAACAGTTAGGGAACACTTACTAACTAGTTATTCATGAACTGTCCTAACATCTTTACACAACAAAGGAAGGAAAGCCTAGGGCAGAGGGGAGATGAAAAGTTAACTATGATTTGCAGCAAAGCAATGTATTCAACAAAAAGACATGTTGGAAAATTAGTATATTTTGTCCTTGGCATTGAGTCATTGTCATTCTTTTTCCTACTTTGGGTTTCTTTTTCAATTGCTCATCTCTTTAAAATCAATTATGCCACTTTGTAACCCTGAGATGCTGAAACTTACTTAAATGTTCAAAACAGTTAGGCAGACAAATTTGGAAAATCAGTTGAGAAGACAACTTAAGTGTCCAGTGACAGGGGATTAGGTGATGCAGTGTAAGTGATCTATGATATTGTTTTATAGTACATAGTTCTTGTATTGTGTTTCTTCCTTTAAAAAGAAAGCAAGTTTATTACATAAGAATCAGAAACATAAACAAGCAAAAAAATAAAAAATAAAGAATATCCATCATCCCATCTACCCAGAAGCAACACCTATTAATTCTTTGTTATCTCTCCATCTAGATCCTCTTGCAACATATAATCATTTTCCAAAAGCAGAATGCCTTCACATAGCATTTGATAGCCTTCCACAGTTTATTTAAGCCATCCAGAAAAGGATATTTATATGTTTTAAATAACACCCTATTGTTTGGCATGTAAATACTTATAAATTTTCACTATTATAAAAAACTTGGAGAATGAAAAAGTGAATAAGAATTCAAAACTTAATGCAGAAAACAATAAGGACTAAAGTATTTCAGGAATCACACACTGTTACCTCCCATCACTTTCTTATTCATTCACGCATTTCTTTATTCAACAAACATATGTTGAATATATGTACCTACGCTGTGCCAGGCACTTAGCTATGTGCTGGGGATCCAGTAAATAGAAAGATGTGGCCCATGCCCTATGGATTTTATGTAAGAAACAAAGATATAAACAAACAGTTAGAAAACACTTTGAAAAGTGTTAAGATATGGACAAAACAGGCTTTACCAAATTACACTAGAAAAATCAGTGAGCAAGAATCAAAGTCTTGAAAGTCGATTGTGAGGGTAACTCCACGGTGCCATGGGCCAAACTGCTTTCTGAAAATCACTCACCCACAATTCACCTGGACTCCTAACACATCTTTCTGTTTTAATATATAAATTAACTTCTCCTCAGTCTTTCCCCAAAATGAAAGCCCCAGTTGCAGACACAGCAGCCAAAGCACATACACACGCACACACCGTGTGTGGCTGATCACACATCTGGCAGGCTTCCTGCATCAGTAGGTAGACTGTGCCCGGTAGTGTCATATAGTTGAATGGATGTCACGTTAGCCCTATCTTCCTGGGGAGCTGTGTGTTGCTAACGCATTCCAATTACCTCATTAAACTCTACATCCAATTTTCTGGATATAATAAGTTTATGGGGAGCCTGCTACTTGCCAGACACTCTGTATATTAGTGCTAATGTTCACAATAATTCTAAATAGTGGAGTTTTTATCCCTATTTTACAGATGAAGAAACTGAGACTCATGGAGTTTTAATCATGTATCGAGAGATACACATCAGAGCAGGCTGAAGCCAGAGTATTCGCTGTGTATCCTTCTCCTTCTTCTGTTCCCACAGTTCGCCACGGAGAACAGCTCTGCTCCACTGTGGGTCAGCCTGCTCCCAGCCTTCTTTTTTTATTTTATTTTATATTGGAGTATAGTTGATTGACAATGTTGTGTTAGTTTCAGGTGTACAGCAAAGTGGTTCTGTTACACATATACACGTATCCATTCTTTTTCAAATTCTTTTCGCATTTAGGTTGTTAAATAATATTGAGCAGAGTTCAGGGCACTGCCTTCTAATGTGGACCCATCTGCTGCAGCCTGAGGAAGAAGGGACCCCTGGTCCACCTGCTCCAGAGAAGGGCTTTAGAGAGTGTCCCATGGGGCACTGCCTTCTCCCTCAGAAAGGCCAAGCTGCCCTTCATTCCTAGCAACCAGAGGGTCCCTGCCCCAGGGGCAAAGCACAGGTCCCTACCCTGGCCGGAGGGGAAGAAGGAGCTTCCACTTCCAGCCCTTTGAATACTGATGGTCTTTCCTCCCATTTTCCCACCCAAAGGAAGCGGGAAGAATGCTGCTCTCACTTCAATGAGCTTACAGCCACCTTCCAGGGGCCTCTCCAGCATTCTACCTGTGGTCCCTGAATAGGGTGGCGGAGGATGCTGTGGGCCACCTGTGGACATTCAACATTGTGGTCCAGCAGGAGGCAGCACAGGCCCTGGGTTAGGTGTTAGGGGCGTGTGAACACTCAAAGCTGACAGTCACCCTCTCAGAGCCTCGGTTTTACAAAAAAAATTAATAATAATAATAATAATAAAAGCAGATAGTAATAGTTCTCCTAACTAGTGAGGGTTAGAGAAGCTGGTGCTTGTAGCTCAGCATAGCAGGTAATTGAGTGTTCAATAAATGTGAGCACTTCTTATCCTAAACGAGGGATCAGCCACTGGGTGATAAATTTTATCTACAGTGGGTTTCATTTAAATTATGATCAAAAGGAGTAAATAAAAAGTGAAAAGTTTACAGACAGAAAGAAAACGAAGCGATATAGAGGAGGCCAAAAAAATTACACAGAAATGTTCCTGAATATAATGGTTTCAATTTTATTCCAACATCAGACTTAACAACAGGCTATAAAAGTCAGATTTTCAACAGAAAAAGTTTCTGTCCTCTGCTATTAAAACTTAAAATTTTCTTCCATTTTAAAAGTGTTTCAAGAAGAATCAAAGCTGCATAAAATAAAAACGAGGACTTTGCAGGCCAAAATTATATGGAAGATTTGTGTTATGATTTCAAACCAAAAGGGAAAATATGACGAGCCCAAACAATTCTTTATTTCTAATGGTATTAAAATTTGAATCTGGTATAATTAATTGCCTAAATTTCTCTGGGATGTACTATGGGCAGATTATAAACTGGATCAAAACATGAGGAGTAGAAAAATAATTCTTTATCTGCAACAGGATTCCCTATGACCTTCCTCCATAATGTATAGTCTGTAACAGACACTCAACCAGAGAGCTTGTTTAACACAGGCATGTCATTTAACATACTCATCACATGTCACTTTCACAATCTTGTCAAACATACTTGGAAATTTACTAAGTCTGACAGATACATATCCAGTCCTCTTTTAAGATGTCATAGCAAACATTTGGCACAATTAGGTGTTATTGGACATGTTATCGCCTTGTCACCTGCTCAAGGATAACCAGACTGACAGCAGCCTAAGCCTTTTGGTATCCTCTGAAATTCAGATTTAAGGTTAAACTTTACACTTTGCTATTCACATATAGTGATTACTGAAGTCCTCACAAGTTACAGACATGCCTGGTTACAAGGACATATGCTTAATTTAGGAAGACTAGCTACTTTTTTTTTTTTAAGATTTCTATCAGAGTTCTGAAGGGTTTGTGGCTTTAAAACAGGAATTAAGATTCCAAACAAAATAAACCAAACAAAAGAGTGCAGGGCTAATAAGGTAGTCAGATACAATTATCCTGACCATCCCTGCCTCATATAAAGAAGCCTGCCATATTATCAGGAACTTTTTAAAAATTAGTCTTATGTATCAATCAGTTTTCAAATAACCATTTGTCTTAGATTACACTGTGTGCTGACCTTAGAAACACAAAATTAATCATTTTACAAAAAGTTCCAACAAAATGCCAGTTTATTATGTTACTGAAAACAATAACAATGCAACTTAAAAAAATATTTTCAAAAGAGGATCCAGGGCAGTGATGCGGAGAACTCTGCTTGGGACTATGAAAGGAAGGAGTGAAATGGTTTTTGCAGCAGTGATTCTTGCCTTACCAATTACTGTGCAAAATTCCTGGTCCGCAGGGAACCCTGGCCTGTGCACCTGCCTCACAAGCCCCCAGAGTTTCAACTTAAAAAGCAACTTCATTAAGTCGTGCTCAGTACAATCCGAAAGGGTTATTGATGCAAAGACGAGTTTATTCCTGGAGGAGCGATCCTCCTAAAAGGTCAACAACTAAGTAGCTAATAGCAATAATGATGACCTTTCAGGGCGGGGCTTTTGAACCACAGGTAACCGGAGGCAGTTAAGGGGTCAAGTTTGAAATCTTTAGCAAACATGCAAATAGGTGAATAGGTGAATTTTGATGGGAAAAAAGCGTTCAGAATATTTCATCACCCGTTCAAAGCAACCTGAGACGCTTCCCTCGCAGAATCGTACAACCACTATTTCCCAGTAGAACTAAATGACACCCGAGTTCTGAAGTCAGTTTGGGGAATTCTGCTGCACGATGCCTTCTTTAAACGAGTAACGTCCTGGGTCCCCCCCCCCCCCAGGCTCCAATCCGAAGAACATGAGGGCATCACTCACTCTGTAAGATGAGGTAGCCTCTTTTAACGCCTGTTTGTGGAGGCGGGGGTGGAGGGGTGGTGCTGGGTACATCCCAAAGTAGAAGCAAAATCATTCTTTAAAGGGAAGGAACTCCCACCGTGTCTAGAGAAACCCGCGGCAGCGCACTGGTCAGTGAAATCAGCTCTGCATTTGATTTGACAAATGCGTTCCAAGAGCGGTTCCAAGAGCACTGCGTTCCAAGAGCGGTTCTCTGCGCTTTAGAAAAGTTAACTTGTTTCATTCTTAAAAGAACCCCAAAAAGAGCAGAAAAGGAGCAAAATTGCAGGAAGACGAGGACTTCCTACCCACACCAGCCGCCTAACGGGGAAATAAATAACCCTCCTTCTGGTCCCCCTGATCCACTGGCACCGGGAAGTTATACCCTGCGTGGGGCCGGTTAAGGACTAAGAGGCCGCGGCGCCTGCGAGTCGTTACCGTCCAGCGGGCGCTCGCGGTCCGGGTGGCAGCTCATCTCTGCTCCGGCTCCGGGCGGCCCGGGCGCGGCTCCCGCAGTCCAGGCGGCGGCTGCAGTTGCCGAGGCAGCGCCCGCTGTGGGGACCCGCAGGTGCGCGCGGCAGCCGCTGGGCGCTCGCCACCGCGTGGGGACGGATAGGGACTCGCTCGCGCTGCCTGTGCTCCGCAGCCCGAGGCCCCGGCGCCAGACTTCTGCGGCCCGCGCCTCTCTATTAATACTTGGCGAGCTGCTGGCGGCCTGCCGCCCGCTTGACCCGGGGCCAGGGTCCCTCTGCCAGAGCTGCGAAGGGCTGGGGCACGGTGTGCGGGGGCGCGGGGCATTTGCCCAGGTGGGAACGGACAGGGCGCACCCCCAGCAGCCCTTCAGGGTAGAGACTGTACAGGAGGTTGGGTGAGTGAGCCTTGGCCTGTGACCTTCCCAGCATCCAGTTTTTTGTAGTCACCACCTCGCTGGGTCTGATCTGGCCAGAGGAGCCCTAAGCTAAATCTGATGTCCGCTCCAGGCCACCAGCGCAGGGAACCTATTTTAGGGCACCCGCGGTGAATAGGATCCGCTACCCATTCATTCAGGCCTGCCTTGACATTTAAGAGCGCCACAAGCGAATGTTTTGCCCCAGATCCCATTTCACCCTTTTGCCTCTGCAACATTACAAGTTTGGAGAAGGGAAGGCGGTCGGCACCTTGTTGTCCGGTGGTAAAGAACAAAAAGAGGCGGTGAATTCGAAAGGGCCTCTATCAGTTTGGTCTTTAGACTCAAATGTTCACAACACTGTAATTGCTCCAGCAAGCCCCTGCAAGTTAGGCTTCAGCCATGTTCCTATTGTAAGCTTAAATTTAATCAGCGAGGGCTGCTTTTTTGTCATCCCTCCAACAAGTTTTATGTTTAAATTCCCTTAGGAGCTTTTAACTGAGGCCGTTGAGATGACAGGAGCAATTGGTTAATACCGTTTCAAAGCACACTGATGACAACTACCTTATAGAACTGCATTTGTAATCCACATCCTTCAAGGGGCTAAAAAAAAATCCTCGTTTACTTTCTTAGCAGGTGAACTATTTCCTATGGCTGCATAATTAAAGTCCATATCAGTAAAGACAGTGCAGCCCTTTTTTCTCAAATAAGAATTGATTATTCCTAATATACATAAGACTAGAGTTATTAAAAATATTAAAGTTAAGACCCTGCAGACAAATTTTATGAAGTTTCTGAGACCACCCTCCCTCCATCTACTCTTCTGTAGGCAGTTTCACCAGATAAAGGACTGAGATCTAGTGATGGAAGCATAAATAAGAACTTCAGGAGTTAAACTTTGGTGACTCTATTAAAAACAATTTAAAGGAGTATACACTCTGGCAAGTTTTTCATTTAACTTTTTTAGGTTTGCAGTAAGTGGACCCTCTCTACCCCAGCTCAGAACAGTGACCAGTGTCAGCCTCTGCTAAATTAAATACCTCTCTGTGTGAGGCAAACCAAGACCAACTGGGCCACAGTGGACTCTAGAAATGTCAATTTACAGACCTGTTCCCTCTCCCCTCCTGCGCCAACCAGGGAATATGCCATTTAAAATTTCTTAGATTGAAAGCCAGAAACTGCTCTATAAGCTCACCTCTTACTGGCTTATCTCAACTCTCATATTTACTCCTATGACAAAGACATTGTGTTATATTCCTTCGTGCTTTCATTCTTCAATTACTTGGCACTTCCTCTGTGCCAGTTACTAGGGATTTAAAGAAAAATCCTGCCCTCAGAATGCTGTAGTGTAGTTGAGAGAGACAGGCTTAGAACCAGCTACTTTTTCATCATCTGTTTCATGTTCCATGAAAGATATGGGGCATTGAGGAGCCACAGCTGAGGGGATGGCTAATTCTACTTGAAGGATTAAGAAATGTTTCTAACCAGTACTGACCATTTTCACTAATGATAGTAGTTATTATTTTTAAACATGTACTGTGAGCTAGGCACTCTGCTTTTCATACATTCCCTTCTATAATCCTTATATGGGATTGGGAATTATTATCACCCCCTTTTTACAGATGCACAAACAGAGGCTCAGCTTTAGTAATCTGCCGAGAAACACAGAGGGGAAGCATTTCGGAACCATGATTAGGAGGCAGCTTTCTGTAATTACAAAGCTTGTGCCCAGTGTCTACACTGGGTTGCACTGATTAGCAAAGATACTTTCCACAGTCTATGATAAGAGCTTTTCACCAAAACCTTTCAGGAAAATGGGTCCTTGGAAGGTACGCAGACAGGCCGGCTGGCGTTGCAGGAAACTGGACTGCACCCTGGCAGTCTTGGCTCCCTCACAGAGTAGCATCCACATTTCATAACAGGGTGGGACCCAAAAATTGGTCTTAAGAAAGAACTTGGGAATTGTTGTCCCAGGCAGGACTGCTGTGAGAACACCATTCATTCATTCATAAATCCATTCAACATTTGTTGAGCACTTACTCTATTACACACACTTTGCTGGAAGCTGATTTCATCTCAACAACAGATCTCCCTAGGAATGCTCCAAGGAATTAGGAATTTACATTGAGAGAAAGGGAAAAAAAAAGTATATTTAGACTCAGAGTTGGTTGGCTATTGGGCCAATTTACTGGAGGTTGAAAAACATCCCTTTTGCTGGACAGGCAGTGAGAGAGAAGAAAGAAGATCCTAAGCATCTATTCCAATGAGAAAACTTCCAACTTAGTTACACCTGCTCAAGGAGGCCCACAAGTTGTATTGGTCTAAAATTCTGGAGACATGTTCAGTTCAGGGGCAGTAAAATGTAATGATTAGGAATCCAGCCTTTGTGTCAGACAAACACTACATTCAGATGCTGACCTGTCAGATCCTGGGTCAATGATGATCCAGTATCGTCAATCCAATACTGTCCAGTGAATGAGTAGTAACTTGGGCAAGTTTTACAACTAGCCTAAGGCTCCATTTTGTAAAATGGGATTAATAGTATAAACCCTATAGGATTTTTGTATGATAATCTTTGTATTGGTAAAGATGTATTTTCAGTTGCTAGTAGTAGAGACTCAAATTAGCAGTGATTTAAAAAAATTAGATTATTTTTCTCCCTAAACATGAAAGTAGTAGAGTTAGATGGTCTATACTTGGTACTGAAGCTCCATGCCTCCATCAAGGACCTAGAAGCCTTGTCATTTTCTGCTCCAGCATCCTTAATACAAGCTTCAGCCTCAGGACTTCCTCATGGTCACAAAATGGCTGTTAGAACTCCAGACTGACTCATGTCCAAATAAGGAGAAGGAAGGGGGAAAGGGCAAAAATAACACCTGACAGCTGAGTCGGGTCCCTTAAAATAACTTTCTTGGAAGCCTTATCCAACAACTTGCATGTAAAATTCAATATATATTTCCTCTGCAAGAGAAGCTTGGAAGTGTGCGTGTGTGTGTGTGTTAACCTGGGCATTTTACAGATTCTGTTATCCAGGGAAAGGCAGCCAGCAATCTGTGCCATAGTTGGAAAGCCATTTGACACAGTGCCTGGCACAAAATAAGTTTAAAGAGAGATAGACAGAGGCAGAAAGAGACAAAGAGAGACAGTAACTGTGTTAGGGAATCAAGAAGTTCCCCCAAAAAACATGATAACAGGACTGGTCTGAATGTGTGTGCATGTTGGTCAGGGCAGCAGGGAGTTTGGGTCAGGTGAGTATTTTTCATGAAAGAACATTCATTCATTTTATCAGTTTCAAGCAGAGTTCAAAACTGCCAGGAAACATCATTTAGATTATAATCAGCACACTTTGGTGCTAAAAACCTAAGGAACACAACTTAGAGAAGTCAAAGAACTCAGGACAAGAGGAAGAAAGACTACAGCAAATTCACAGAAACAAAAGTGGAGAGAAAAAATGAGAAAGTTATCCACCATTTACTGTTTTGAAACAACCTAAGTGACATCTGGCTACCTTAAGAATTTTTTTTTTAACAAGCACTTTATTAGGAGGATATCAAGGGCATCAGACTTGACTGGAGGTTAGAAAATCAGACTTAGAAGTCAAGCAAGAACCAAGCCAGGTCTGAAAGTCCAGTAAGGAGGTGGCACAGCAGGCATCCTTTTGCAGAGGCAGGTCTAGCCAAGGATGCCCCTCACCCTGAAAGCCCCATTGCCACCCTCAGACCCTACCTCAAGTACCCAGAAAGAATGCAATTTCTTTTTTTTTTTTTTTTTTTTTTTTTTCTTTTTGCGGTACGCGGGCCTCTCACTGCTGTGGCCTCTCCCGCTGCGGAGCACAGGCTCCGGACGCGCAGGCCCAGCCGCTCCGCGGCATATGGGATCCTCCCAGACCGGGGCACGAACCCGTGTCCCCTGCATCGGCAGGCGGACTCCCAACCACTGCGCCACCAGGGAGGCCCAAGAATGCAATTTCTTATTTTGGGATCACTTGATCAAATCAATCAGATGAGTGCACCAGATTGGCCAGCCTGGATCCAATGGTGGATACAGGATGGATCTCTTCCCCAGGTGCTGAAGTGCCCCCACCATTACCATACTCAAATAGAGGACCCACACACACATAGGAAGGAAGGATAGATGCAAGATAGCCAAAAAAGACAAATGTCACTACAATATCCCAGTGAGCCAAGCTGCGTTGTGAGCACTTGGCATGTGATCTTCACAAGAATCCTGAGAAGCAACTGTAGAGGTTCAGAGCGAGCCTTCCCCAAATGTGCCACTTTTGCAAGGGGATTGTTTTGAGCTAAAGGCAATCAAGAGTCTGTGGATTCAAGAGAAATTACTGCCCCTCCCTTAACTACTTAGGAGAACTTAAATTAGGAATTTTTCCCAGAAAAGAGTTACTACTGAAGATAAATGTTATCTAAGTGGCCCCATCTATATGCCAGGACAAACATCTAATTACCAAATATCTGTTCTTCTTCTGATCATCCTGTGAATTGCCCTCCTGTCCTTGGAAGCCCCAGGCCCTTATTCCACTCCTTAGATCAGAATGGCATATATACCTCATTTTACCTTTCTGTCTCTGAAACTCTCATGTATGTAGGGTTCCTGTACATTTGAAATTAAAATTGACATTCTTCTGTTCCTGTGTCTCATGTCAATTTAATTCTTAGACCAGCTAGAAGAACCTACAAGGGTAAAAGTTTTCTTCCTCCTCAACATAATTATTATGACTTCCATTTTATAAATTTTATTAGGTCTTTGTCTAAGGCTACATACTTAGTAAGCAATAGAGCTGGGATTCAAACTCATGGATTTTAAGAGTTCTTCCTTTTTCTAATCTGTGACATACTTCCATCCTTTGTTTTATCTGGATTTGGCATCATAAGAAAACACCTGCCTCACTGGGGCTAGGGTCAAGGGATTTGGAAGCTGACATTGGGATATTAAAAGTCACTTGACATTGAACACAGTTCTTGCAGCTAACAGATGACGAAGACACAACAGTTATTTGTCCACTGATCAGTAAATAACTCTTTTTGAGCTTTGATGATGTGACAGGCACTGTGTTAAACGTGGTACACAAGTAAGACATGGTCCCTCAGAGAACACTGTCTGGTAGGGGAAATAGATGTGTGAACAGTTAAATCAAAATGTGTTGTGTTAGATGTAACAATAAAAGTAGGTACAAAAGTATGTACAAAAGTAGTGGTGAGCAGGCAGCAACTAATGTTGACAACTAATGTGTCAGAATGACCTGGTTTTGCTTGGTAACAAATAAGCTCTCAAATCCCTGTGGGTGATGACAACTAAGATTTATTTCTCATTCCTGCTAAATGTCCATCATGCATCTGGTGCAGCTTTCTTCATCACCCAGCCAGGACCCAGGATGCTGGACCTTTGGTTCCTCTCGACCATTAACAGGCAAATCATGCTCTATCTCTGTTACAGGAACAACAGCCATTATTTCTGGTGATGGTTAATTAGGCAAAGAAAGTCATATGGCCAAGCCTGACATCAATAGTACAGGAAAATAGCAGTCTTCCCTCCGAGAGGGACAGTAAACGTTTGTAAACAAGGATATAGCCACCTGGGAGAGGGTAGCTATGGGAAAAGCTTCCCCAGAGAGGAGAAATGAGAAGTGACTGGGAGCAAGATAGACTCTGGAATCAGCCTGGTTTGAATTTCACGTCTACCACTTGCTTCATAACCATTGGAAAGTCACAAAAATTAGCTAAGCCTCCTTTCCCTCAACAGTTACTATAAAGGGTAAATAAAACAAACACTTAGCACAATGCCTATAATACTTGGATATTATAGTACATAGTAAGTACTTCATAAATGTTAGCAATTATTGGTGTAAAGAGCTGGCTTTTGAGAAATAAACACAAGTGTATCATATTAGGAAATGAGGTGGAATGCCAGTTTTCCAGGCAGAGGGACCAACATAGGCAAAGTGCTGGCAACAATAATTGGGTTGGTGTTTCTCAGAAAGGCTAAAGTGGGGAGATGGGTGTGCCCAGAGATAAGGTCCTAAAGAACCTGTAGTCCGTGTTTAGAAGCTTAGACTTTCTCCTGGAGGCAACGGAGACCCAGTGAAGAGTTTTAATCTGGGGCAGATGGAGAGAAGCAGTGGCATTATGGAAGATGGATAGAGGGTGAAACCAGAGGTAAGGAGACCAGTCATTCTAATAATCCAGGTGAGAGATGGAGAAGTGCTGCCACCAGGGAGGGACAGTAAGAACGGGGAGGAGAGACAGGAAGGAAGGAGTAAGAAATGTGTACAAGCTGTATGTGGTGGGGGCCTCTGTCTGCCTTCTCCACTACTGAAGCCCCAAACCCAGCACATCATCAGGCATGAACCAGGCCCTGAGTAAGGAGCTATTAAGTGAACACATCGGCAGGACTTGTGCTGTGACTAGATTCTGGTCTCCCTTCTCTCAGTGTTTTCCAGATTCCAGAGCTTTCCAATTAGACTCACCTCCGCTCCCATTCCTATGTCTTGGATGGGAACCTGAAATCTATATTTTTAACAAGCACTATTGATTAGAGGTAAGAAACTAATGATCAACATGAGAAACCCTGCTAAATTGATTAAAATATTATTAGCCGAGAAGAACAAGGGAGCTGTGTATGTCAGTGAGGTACCATTAGGTGATCTAGGACTTCGCATTCCTTCTTCTGTTCTGGGAACTCATGTTTGTATTCTAGAGGAGTTACATTATGGTTAGTTATGTCATTTAAAAAATAAATGTCTTTGCTGTAAGCAGTGTGGCTTCCACCCACTATTAGGAATCCTGGCTAATATACTAAGTTTTCTAGAAATCCCGCCAGCCCATTGGCTCATGCTTTGGGTTTGATAAGAAAGGCAATGGCAATACCTCTAGAATGTTCCTTCTTGGAGTGTAATCTGCAGAACAGTGCCAGTCTGGGAAGTGCTCATAACTGGTCCATGAATCAGTTCAGACAGAAAATGAGGGAGTCATTTAGAAACTGTAATAGAAACAACCTCAGCACCACTGACATCTTGGACCTGGAGGTGGTTGTGGGGCTGCTCTGTGCGTTCTAGGCTGTGTGGCAGCATCTCTGGCATCTACCCACTAGATGCCAGGAGCACCTTCCTCTCAATGAGGACAACCAACAACGTCTCTAGACAGGACAAATGTCCCCATGGGACAAAACGTTCCTGGTTGAGAGCCACTGCTTTATAGCAATTTGACAGACTAATTTTGTATCTGATGTATCAAATAATATAAAAATCAAATTGGGACTTGCATTATGTATATCTTTTAATTTCATTTTCCTAGTAATTTGCTATTATCATATTTTACTATTAACTTAAGGCAGATTTAAAACATGGTCCTTCCCACAGATAGTTTAGAACACACTGATACAAAAGGTCACTCTTAAAATACAGAAGTGTTCCTTAGAGGAAAGGGTACACCTGGATCATCCTTCATCTCTCTGCTGTAATGACCAAACGTTACAGGGTGACTTATGAAGAGATTAACTAGCCTTTATGTTTTATGGTTTTGCTCCTGTAGCCACCATGGAAAGTCTCCAGCCCTCCATTGCTACAGAAAAAGAAGCGTCTTCTGGTGAGAATAAGCAGTTCTCTTGTCTTTCCCAGGACAGAGGAAAATTTGCTGGGGAGGGTATAGGCCAAGACAGAGACAGACCCGAAAATTCTTATGACAGAAAGGCCTAGGTCAGAGGTCACAAACTACCCAGCCACCAGCTGAATTTGGCCTACAAACAGGTTGTTTTTGGCTTCTACCTTGAGTTTTTTTTTTTTTTTTGCGGTACGCGGGCCTCTCACTGTTGTGGTCTTTCCCGTTGCGGAGCACAGGCTCCGGACGCACAGGCTCAGCGGCAATGGCTCACAGGCCCAGCCGCTCCGGGGCACGTGGGATCCTCCCGGACCGGGGCCCCCTGCATCGGCAGGCGGACTCCCAACCACTGCGCCACCAGGGAAGCCCTACCTTGAGTTTTTTAAAAAATCAATTGCCAAACTATTTCTCATGAAAATCTCATTCTCAGCATCTCTTGAAAAATCAGAACCTTTTGGCTACAGTGGGCTTGGCTTCCCTCATGGTGTCAGTCAGCAGAAACTGAAAAGCAGCCACTGTCCTTAGTGTTCTCCTGCTGTCCCCTGACAAGCCCACCTCCTGGTGCATGTGGGCATGTGAGTTGGCAGAGCCTGGGACAGGCCTCCAGAACAACTAACTGAAAATTTGGAGAAACCAAGATGGCAAAGAATTTGACCTTTGGTGTGGAAGGAAATGGGGCTGGCGACTCTCCAAGCCTGGGGGAGGCAGGTCAGAGGTTCAAACAATTGCGGTAAGTTACCCAGGTCTTGGCCTGGACCCTGGGGGCTGGAGGTAGGCAGGCTTCAGAAGGGGCTGGCAATAGAGGCACCTCTGGAGGGGGAGGCAGATGGTGTCAGCTTGATCTTCCCGACTGTTCCTTTGGAATTTGAGCCACGACTCTGGACTGCCTGGTAGGTGATGACCCCCACCAGCTGGTGTGCAGGCCCCTCTCACATCACCAATTACTTGGTATTGTAAGACTCAAGATTCCCCTGCTAGAGAATGCCTAACCAACCCAGAAAGCGAGTGCTTGAGCCAAACTTAATGGACCTTAGGAAAATAAGTAACTGTGACATTGATTGCACTCTGGGTGCCAGAGAGCAATTGCCATCTGTTAGGGAAATACTTCGTGAGTATCTACCATGTACAGGCTCTGAGGCTACAAAGACAGGTCAGACTAACAGTAGTCTTTTCCCTGTGATGCTCTCAGCTGAGGAGTGGAGGCAGATGTGCAGAAAGATAATTAGGACACATTGGGTGAATCAAATCCTGCAGCAGCCACAGCATAAGTAACAGGTCTCTGCTTGGAGAAACACAGGCTTCCCAGAGGAGATGGCATTCAGCTGGGCTTAGAAAATGAGGGAGTGTTTACCAAATGAAGAAAAGAAAAGAAGTCATTAGCCACAGGAATCAGATTGTGCAAAGCCAGAGGTTTGCAGGTTTGCTGAAATGAGCAGCAGGTCACGGTGGCAAGCACAGGGGGTGGGGTGGGGGGGAGTAAACACAGTGGTGGGGATCTGAGAAGTGGGGTGGGGTAAAGTAGTATCTTCAAGCCAAGGTGTTCAGACCTGAGCTTGTACGTTGAATGTCAACTCAATGGGGTATATTATCAACTTTGTTTCTTTGGAAGTCAAATCTGGTGACACATTAAAGATAGACTAGACAAGAAGATCTGGAAATGGACAGAGCAATTCTGAGGCCATTTGTAAACCTGAACTAAGGAATAAGGAGGTAAGTAGGAATTTTCTAGAAAGCTCAACACTTGCATTAAAAGGGGAGGTGATGGGCCTCCCTGGTGGCGCAAGTGGTTGAGAGTCCGCCTGCCGATGCAGGGGATACGGGTTCGTGCCCTGGTCTGGGAGGATCCCATATGCCGCGGAGCGGCTGGGCCCGTGAGCCATGGCCGCTGAGCCTGCGCATCCGGAGCCTGTGCTCCGCAACGGGGGAGGCCACAACAGTGAGAGGCCCGCATACCGCAAAAATAAATAAATAAATAAATAAATAATTAAAAAAATAAAAAAATAAAAAAAAATAAAAGGGGAGGTGAGGGCTTCCCTGGTGGCGCAGTGGTTGAGAGTCTGCCTGCCGATGCAGGGGACGTGGGTCCGTGCCCCAGTCTGGAAAGATCCCACATGCCATGAAGCAGCTGGGCCCGTGAGCCATGGCCACTGAGCCTGCGTGTCCGGAGCCTGTGCTCTGCAACAGGAGAGGCCACAACAGTGAGAGGCCCGTATACCGCATTAAAAAAAAAAGGGGGGGGGGAGGTGAGGAGACCTTCAAGAAGGCGGAGGAGGGAGACATGGAGATCACCTTCCTCCACACAAATACATCCACATGTGGAACAACTCCTACAGAACACCTACTGAATGCTGGCAGAAGACCTCAGACATCTCAAAAGGCAAGAAACTCTCCACATCCCTGGGTAGGGCAAAAGGAAAAGGAAAAAGCAGAGACAAAAGAATAGGGATGGGACCTGCACCAGTGGGAGGGAGCTGTGAAGGAGGAAAATGTTCCACACACTAGGAAACCCCTTCACGGGTAGAGACTGCGGGTGGCGGAGGGGGGAAGCTTCGGAGCCATGGAGGAGAGCGCAGCAACAGGGGTGCAGAGAGCAGAGAGCAAAGTGGAGAGATTCCCGCACAGAGGATCAATGCCAACCAGCACTCAACAGCCTGAGAAGCTTGTCTGCTCACCCACCAGGGCGGGTGGGGACTGGGAGCTGAGGCTCGGGCCTTGAAGGTCAGATCCCAGGGGAGGACTGGGGTTGGCTGCGTGAACACAGCCTGAAGGGGGCTAGTGCACCACAGCTAGATGGGAGGGAGTCTGGGGGAAAGCCT
Organism: Mesoplodon densirostris; assembly: GCF_025265405.1. Lineage (NCBI taxonomy): Eukaryota > Metazoa > Chordata > Mammalia > Artiodactyla > Ziphiidae > Mesoplodon > Mesoplodon densirostris. The sequence goes on from NC_082670.1 coordinate 55,978,671, forward strand.
GGACCTACCTAAGAGTCAAGAGACCACTGTTTCGGGGTGCACGAGGAGAGAGGATTCAGAGCACCGCCTAAACGAGCTCCAGAGATGGGCATGAGCCGCAGCTATCAGCGCGGACCCCAGAGACGGGCATGAGACACTAAGGCTGCTGCTGCAACCACCAAGGAGCCAGTGTGGAAGCACAGGTCACTATCCACATCTCCCCTCCTGGGAGCTTCTGCAGCCCACCACTGCCAGGGTCCCGTGATCCAGGGACAACTTCCCCGGGAGAACGCACAGTGTGCCTCAGGCTGTTGCAACGTCACGCTGCCCTCTGCCACCGCAGGCTCACCACACGTTCCGTACCCCTCTCTCCCCACCGCCTGAGTGAGCCAGAGCCCCCTAATCAGCTGCTACTTTAACCCCGTCCTGTCTGAGCGAAGAACAGCTGCCCTCAGGCGACCTACACACAGAGGCGGGGCCAAATCCAAAGCTGAAACCCAGGAACTGTGCGAACAAAGAAGAGAAAGGGAAATTTCCCCCAGAAGCCTCAGGAGCAGCGGATTAAATCTCCACAGTCAACTTGATGTACCCTGCATCTGTGGAATACCTGAGTAGACAATGAATCATCCCAAAATGGAGACGGTAGACTTTGGGAGTAACAATATATATATTTTTCCTTCTTCTCTTTTTGTGAGTGTGTATGTGTATGCTTCTTTGGGTAATTTTGCCTGTATACCTTTGCTTTTACCATTTGTCATTTGTCCTAAGGTTCTCTCTGTCCGTTTTTTTTTTTTTTAGTATAGTTTTTAGCGCTTGATATCATTGGTGGATTTGTTTTTTAGTTTGGTTGCCCTGTTCTATCTTTTTTTTATTACTTAAAATTTTTTTTTATTTTTAAATATTATTTTTTATTTTAAGAACTTTATTTTACTTTTCTCTTTCTTTCTTTCCTTTTTTCTCCCTTTTCTTCTGAGCCGTGTGGCTGACAGGGTCGTGGTGCTCCGGGTGGGTGTCAGGCCTGTGCCTCTGAGGAGGGAGAGCTGAGTTCAGGACATTGGTCCAACAGAGACCCCCAGGATCCACGTGATATCAAATGGCGAAATCTCTCCCAGAGATCTCCATCCCAACACTAAGACCCAGTTCCACTGAACAACCAGCAAGCTACACTGCAGGACACCCTATGCAAAACAACTAGCAAGACGGGAACACAACCCCTCCCATTAGCAGAGAGGCTGCCTAAAATCTTAATAAGGTCACAGACAGCCCAAAACACACCACCGGATGCGGTCCTGCACACCAGAAAGACAAGATCCAGCCTCATCCACCAGAACACAGGGACTGGTCCCCTCCACCAGGAAGCCTACACAACCCACTGAACTAACCTTAGCCACTGGGGGCAGACACCAAAAACAAAGGGAACTACGAACGTGCAGCCTGCAAAACGGAGACACCAAACACAGTAAGTTAAGCAAAAATAAGAAGACAGAGAAACACATAACAGATGAAGGAGCAAGGTAAAAATGCACCAGACCAAACAAATGAAGAGGAAACAGGCAGTCTACCTGAAAAAGAATTCAAAATAATGATAGTAAGAATGATCCAACACCTTGGAAAAAGAATGGACAAAATACAAGAAATGTTTAACAAGGACCTAGAAGAATTGAAGAGCAAACAAACAATGATGAACAACACAATAAATGAAATTTAAAATTCTCTACAAGGAATCAATAGCAGAATAACTGAGGCAGAAGAACAGATAAGTGACCAGGATGATAAAATAGTGGAAATAACTACTGCAGCACAGAATAAAGAAAAAAGAATGAAAAGAATTGAGGACAGCCTCAGAGACCTCTGGGACAGCATTAAACGCACCAACATTCGAACTATAGGGGTTCCAGAAGAAGAAGAGAAAAAGAAAGGGAATGAGAAAATATTTAAAAAGACTATAGTTGAAAACTTCCCTAATAGGGGAAAGGACATAGTCAATCAAGTCCAGGAACCGCAGAGAGTCTAATACAGGATAAATCCAAGGAGAAACACACCAAGATACATATTACTCAAACTATCACTATTAAATACAAAGAAAAAATATTAAAAGCAACAGGGAAAAAAGAACAAATAACATATAAGGGAATCCCCATAAGGTTAGCAGCTGATCTTTCAGCAGAAACTCTGCAAGCCAGAAGGGAGTGGCAGGACATATTTAAAGCGATGAAAGGGAAGAACCTACAACCACGATTACTCTACCCAGCAAGGATCTCATTCAGATTCGACGGAGAAATTTAAAACTTTACAGACAAGCAAGAGCTAAGAGAATTCAGCACCACCAAACCAGCTTTACAACAAATGCTAAAGGAATTTCTCTAAGTGGGAAACACAAGAGAAGAAAAGGATGTACAATAACAAACCCAAAACAATTAAGAAAATGGTAATAGGAACATACATAGCAATAATTACCTTAAATGTAAATGGATTAAATGCTCCAACCAAAAGACACAGATTGGCTGAATGGATACAAAAACAAGACTGGTATATATGCTGTCTACAAGACACCCACTTCAGACCTAAGGACACATACTCACTGAAAGTGAGGGGATGGAAAAAGATATTCCATGCAAATGGAAATAAAAAAGAAAGCTGGAGTAGCAATTCTCATATCAGACAAAATAGACTTTAAAATAAAGACTATTACAAGAGACAAAGAAGGACACTACATAATGATCAAGGGATCAATCCAAGAAGAAATATAACAATTGTAAACATTTATGCACCCAACATAGGAGCACCTCAATACAGAAGGCAAATGCTAACAGCAATAAAAGGGGAAATCAGCAGTAATACAATCATAGTAGAGGACTTTAACACCCCACTTTCACCAATGGACAGATGATCCAAACAGAAAATAGATAAGGAAACACAAGCTTTAAATGATACATTAAACAAGATGGACTTAATTGATATTTATAAGACATTCCATCCAAAATCAACAGAATACACTTTCTTCTCAAGTGCTCATGAAACATTCTCCTGGATAGATCATATCTTGGGTTACAAAACAAGCCTTGGTAAATTTAAGAATATTGAAATCATATCAAGTATCTTTTGTGACAATAACGCTAAGAGACTAGACATAAATTACAGGAAAAAATCTGTGAAAAATACAAACATATGAAGGCTAAAAAATACACTACTAACTAACCAAGAGGTCACTGAAGAAATCAAAGAGGAAATCAAAAAATACCTGGAAACAAATGACAATGAAAACACAATGACCCAAAACCTATGGGATGCAGCAAAAGCAGTTCTAAGAGGAAGTTTATAGCAATACAATCTTACCTCAAGAAACAAGAAACATCTCAAATAAACAACCTAATCTTACACCTAAAGCAATTAGAGAAAGAAGAACAAAGAAACCCCAAAGTTAGCAGAAGGAAAGAAACCATCAAGGGTAGATCAGAAATAAATGAAAAAGAAATGAAGGAAACAATAGCAAAGACCAATAAAACTAAAAGCTGGTTCTTTGAGAAGGTAAACAAAATTGATAAACCATTAGCCATATTCATCAAGAAAAAAGGGAGAAGACTCAAATCAATAGAATTAGAAATGAAAAAGGAGAAGTAAGAACTGGCACTGCAGAAATGCAAAGGATCATGAGAGATTACTACAAGCAACTATACGCCAATAAAATGGACAACCTAGAAGAAATGCACAAATTCTTAGAAAAGCACAACCTTCCAAGACTGGACCAGGAAGAAATAGAAAATATAAACAGATCAATCACAAGCACTGAAATTGAAACTGTGATTAAAAATCTTCAAACAAACAAAAGCCCAGGACCAGATGGTTTCACAGGGGAATTCTATCAAACATTTAGAGAGGAGCTAACACCTATCCTTCTCAAACTCTTCCAAAATATAGCAGAGGGAGGAACACTCCCAAACTCATTCCATGAAGCCAGCATCACCCTGATACCAAAAGCAAAGATGTCACAAAGAAAGAAATCTACAGGCCAATATCACTGATGAACATAGATGCAAAAATCCTCAACAAAATACTAGCAAACAGAATCCAACAGCACATTAAAAGGATCATACACCATGATAGGGTGGAGTTTATCCATGAATGCAAGGATTCTTCAATATATGCAAATCAATCAATGTGATACACCATATTAACAAATTGAAGGAGAAAAATCATATGATCATCACAATAGATGCAGTAAAAGCTTTTAACAGTATTCAACACCCATTTCAGGGAAAAACCCTCCAGAAAGTAGGCATAGAGGGAACTTACCTCGACATAATAAAGGCCATATATGACAAACACACAGCCAACATCGTCCTCAATGGTGAAAAACTGAAACCATTTCCACTAAGATCAGGAACAAGACAAGGTTGCCCATTCTCACCACTATTATTCAACATAGTTTTGGAAGTTTTAGCCACAGCAATCAGAGAAGAAAAAGAAATAAAAGGAATCCAAATCAGAAAAGAAGAAGTAAAGCTGTCACTGTTTCCAGATGACATGATACTATACATAGAGAGTACTAAACACGCTACCAGAAAATTACTAGAGCTAATCAATGAATTTGGTAAAGTAGCAGGATACAAAGTTAATGCACAGAAATCTCTTTCATTCCTATACACCAATGATGAAAAATCTGAAAGAGAAATTAAGGAAATACTCCCATTTACCACTGCAACAAAAAGAATAAGATATCTAGGAATAAACCTACCTAAGGAGGCAAAAGACCTGTATGCAGAAAACTGTAAGACACTGATGGAAGAAATTAAATATGATACAAACAGATGGAGAGATATACCATGGTCTTGGATTGAACAAATCAATATTGTGAAAATGACTATACTCCCCAAAGCAAACTACAGATTCAATGCAATCACTATCAAACTACCAATGGCATTTTTCACAGAACTAGAACAAAAATTTCACAGTTTGTATGGAAATACAAAAAACTCTGAATAGCCAAAGCAATCTTGAGAAAGAAAAATGGAGCTGGAGGAATCAGGCTCCCTGACTTCTGACTATACTACAAAGCTATAGTAATCAAGACAGTATGGTACTGGCACAAAAGCAGAAATATAGATCAATGGAACAGGATAGAAAGCCCAGAGATAAACCCACACACATATGGTCACCTTATCTTTGATAAAGGAGGCAAAAATATACAGTGGAAAAAAGACAGCCCCTTCAATAAGTGGTGCTGGGAAAACTGGACAGCTACATGTAAAAGAATGAAATTAGAACACTCCCTAACACCATACAAAAAAATAAACTCAAAATGGATTAAAAACCTAAATGTAATGCCAGACACTATAAAACTCTTAGAGGAAAACACAGGCAGAACACTCTAAGACATAAATCATAGCAAGATCCTTTTTGACCCACCTCCTAGAAAAATGGAAACAAAAATAAATATAAACAGTGGGACCTAATGAAACTTCAAAGCTTTTGTACAACAAAGGAAACCATAAATAAGATGAAAAGACAACCCTCAGAATGGGAGAAAATATTTGGAAATGAAGCAACTGACACAGGATTAATCTCCAAAATTTACAAGCAGCTCATGCAGCTCAATATCAAAAAAACAAACAACCCAATCCAAAAATGGGCAGAAGACCTAAATAGACATTTCTCCAAGGAAGATATACAGACAGCCAAGACACACATGAAAGAATGATCAACATAACTAATCATTACAGAAATGCAAATCCAAACTAAAGTGAGATATCACCTCACACCGGTCAGAATGGCCATCATCAAAAAATCTAGAAACAATAAATGCTGGAGACGGTGTGGAGAAAAGGGAAACCTCTTGCACTGTTGGTGGGAATGTAAATTGATACAGCCACTATGGAAAACAGTAAGGAGGTTCCTTAAAAAACTACAAATAGAACTACCATATGACCCAGCAATCCCGCTACTGGGCATGTACCCTGAGAAAACCATAATTCAAAAAGAGTCAGGTACCACAATGTTCATTGCAGCTCTATTTACAATAGCCATGACAGTGGAATCAACCTAATTGTCCATCGACAGCTGAATGGATAAAGAGGATGTGGCACATATATACAATGGAATATTACTCAGCCATAAAAAGAAATGAAATTGAGTTATTTGTAGTGAGGTGGATGGACCCACATTCTGTCATACAAATGGAAGTAAGTCAGAAAGAGAAAAACAAATACCGTATGCTAACACATATATATGGAATCTAAAAAAAAAAAAAGGTTATGAAGAACCTAGGGGCAGGACAGAAATAATGATGCAGATGTAGAGAATGGACTTGAGGACATGGGGAGGGGGAAGGGTAAGCTGGGATGAAGTGAGAGAGTGGCATGGACATATGTATACTACCAAATGTAAAACAGATAGCTAGTGGGAAGCAGCCGCAGAGCACAGGGAGATCAGCTCAGTGCTTTGTGACCACCTAGAGGGGTGGGATAGTGAGGGTGGGAAGGAGACGCAAGAGGGATGAGATATGGGGATATATGTATATGTATAGCTGATTCACTTTGTTATAAAGCAGAAACTAACACACCATTGTAAAACAATTACACTCCAATAAAGATGTTTTAAAAAAAAAGTGGGGGTGGGAGAGAGAGAACTGTCTCAGCTTTCTGACTAGGGAGACGTGGTGGATGATGAACTTATCAACAGAAAATAAAAAACTAATAAAGAACTAAAATCGTGTTTGGGGAAGATGCATCAATAATGAGTTGTTTGGGATAAATTTGAAACAAGTGTGGGGCCTCCAAATGATGCTTTAAAATAGGGCACTAGAGATTCCAAGTCCAAGAGAATGAGGAGATACTAGGACAGAGAGTTCATGGACAGTGGATGAAGCCACGTGCAAGGCTGACATCGCCAGAAAGAGGAGAAAAGAAAGGCCAGGAAAGAACCACAGGGAGTCCCAAATGTAAGAAGCAAACAGAGGAGAGGATGCAGCAACAGGAGAGAGAAAAGACAGTTGGAGAAGCAGGAAAGTAAAGTCTAGACAACAGAAGCAAGATCAAGGGGGGTGTTGGGATGGTCACCCTGATGTGCTTGCAGAGGCCAGGCCAGAAGAGATGCACATGGGACAGAGTGATACAGAGGCCACCGCTCAGAGCCACTTCAAGGGGTGGTGGTGGCCAGAGCTAGAATGCAGTGGGCTGAGGCGCGACCCAAGGGTTTGTGGAAGTACAGATGGCCAAGGTGAACTATTAATTCAAAAAGCTTGATGTTAAAGATGAGGAGAGAGTCAGAGGCATGATGTGGCCTGTGGCGGTGGTGGTTCAGCTTTGTCTTGCTTTTCAGACTTCAGGGTCGGGGGGTGAGTTGGGGGGCAGGACTTGAGAATATTTTCAGGGAGTGGGAAGGCCCTGGTGAAAAGAGTCTCGCTGACAGTGCAGCAGAGGGGGCTCTGGATTGTGCTCCAGTGAGGCCATCATCTGAGATTGAGGGAGGAACCACAGGCCGTCTGGTTTCACAGGTGTCATGGGAGGGAAGGTGACTTGAGGGAATGTCTCTGGAAAACCTCACATCCCCGCGAGACTTGTTATGCCCCAGCAGGTGGGTGGCACTCCCCCAGGACCCACCAAATCAGAATATCTGGGAGACAGGCCCATAATCTGCATTTAAAACCAGCACCCTGGGGCCACCGTGTGATAAAGGCCATGGAGTGACAGTGGAAAGAGTGGCCTCTGAACCAAAGTGCCTGTATCCAGCTCTCACCTCTGCCTCTAACCAGCTGTGTGATCTTGGAAAACTTATGAAGGGTCTCTGTGCCCCTTCTGGTTAGTGAGGATGATAGCGCCTACTCCACAGGAGGACTGCTGGGGAGTAAATGAGTTGGCCTATGGAACACATTTACAGTCGTGTCTAACACATAAGAAATGCATGCGGACTGAAAAAAAAAGCACAACCTAAAAGCTGAGACGTATTTCATTCGGTGGACTTCCTGAGGACTTAATCCCGGGATGCAGCCTCTCAGACAGCTCTGAGGGACAGCTCTGAAGAGGTAAAGGAGGAGCCAGGATATACAAGGGGTTTTGCAACAAAAACCAGGTAGTTGGAACATCAAAAGTTTACTGTTAATTAAAGAAAACCAGACATCTCAAGTTAAGGAATTTAATGCTTTTCTATGTGTGGGAAGATGCAAGAATATGGGCTCACTGAAATCACTCCTCTGATATGCACCTTAGCTATCCAGGGCCAGTATCCTGTTTTTCTCCACCCTGAGTTCCCTCAGGATGCACAGTCGGGGGCAGCTGCAGAGGCTGCTGGCTTGATGGTCCCAACATCCTTTGTTTACTGATATGGCAGGCGACATTCTTGGTCCACAGGCACAAGAATGTGAACATTTATTGTTTTTTCCACACTGTCTGTCATAATAATTCTGCTTACAGTTTGCCCACAAATCACCTGGGGTAGCTTGTTAAAATGCCAAATTCCACTGCTGAGACTCCAGAGATTATGATGGAGTTGGTCTTGGTCTAAGGTCAGAGCTTGAAATTCTGCATTTTGTTTTTTTACTTTTTCAATATTTATTTTTTTACTTTGGCTGTGCTGGGTCTTAGTTGCGGCACGCGGGATCTTTGTTGCGGCATGCGGGCTTCTTAGTTGCAGCATGCGAACTCTTTAGTTGCCGCATGTGGGATCTAGTTCCAGGACCACAGATCAAACTCCAGCCCCCTGTATTGGGAGCACAGAGTCTTACCCACTGGACCACCAGGGAAGTCCCGAAAATCTGCATTTTAAGCAAGTCCCTCCTCTTCCCAGATGATTCTGGTGCAAGTGGGCACAAGGACCACACTTCTAGAATCATTGTTCTGTAGGATTGGCCATCAGGCTGGCTGTGCCTCGTTCCCAGCTCTGCCCACACATGGGAGGGTCAAGATGGCCACAAGGTCTTAAGGGGGCCTCACAAGAGTCCGCAAAGAGAAGAGAAAGGGCTGCCAATTAGAGCTAATTGTGACAATTCTAAAACCAACTTTCACTCTTAAAAACCCTTGATTCTCAAACTACTTTCACCCAAATTAGTCATTTGTCTACCTTAATTGCTACTGGTGTTTTCTTTGGGGGCAAAGAAACTTTGAAAAGAGATACGTGTGATTATGTAGGAACTAAGTTTCAGGGACATGAGGTCATTTTTTGCTGTATTTATAGCACAGCTGTCCCTGTATATGTTGGTTTCAAACCTGACATTATAAAAAAACAAGAACTGTAAGAATGTAAATGGGTCCAGCAAACCAAACATTTTCTTCCAGTTGGGTAGTGGTTCCACAATTTCAGCTTGAGTACTCAGTAAAGGGATGGTTATTTATTTTCCTAAATAAAAGTAATGGAAGAAATGATTGGAGGTGAAATTAGATTCCTCCTGGCAACTCTATGTAATGAAGGGTAATTGAAAAGGAGAGGTCAGGCGGCTGGCCTCCTGTGTGCAATGCAAATGAGGCTCCTTATTTGCTAGGGTTTTTTCTGGGCAACTTTTAGTTAACTTACCTTGAGACCTGGCGTCTCCTGCTGAGGAAAGAGGGTGGGCTAGCGGGTCAGCTTCTACTCTGCCCCAACCACAGTGGATTCGTATTAATTTACTAGGGTTCTCTGTATTTTGGATTAAAAACATTTGAGTTTTGCTGGCTTACGAGGTTTCTAGAATCATTGACCTGAGGTTGCAAATGGGCTGTCTGAAGCCATCGCTGGCCCACAGAGGTGCTTCCCTTGTCTTGCATAGCGTTTTTAACGTTTCTAAATAGTCGCTAGGTTTTTTTCTTAACTGAGAGACTTCACATTAAATTCAGATTTCAAGCTTTTAAAACAATACAGGGTCACGACCCAGATTCCTGCATGTTTACAATGAGTACCCATTGCTCCCTTTATACAGGAAAGGTAGTCTCTGCACTAACTGCCCTGTGTCTCAGTTTCCTCATCTGAGAAATAGGGTTAAGAATCCTGCTGCCCCATAGAACCGTGGTGAGCGAGGAGCTGACAAATGTAAAACACTCAGTGCCTGGCTCGTAACAAGTGTCACAGTCTACACCCAGCCCAGTTTATTTAAATTCCTATCAGGCCCTTATATGCATTTGCATTTGTCACTGTTACTATAAGCCATGCAAAAGATAACTGATACAGAAATTTCTGGAAAGCAAATGAAATTGTGGGGAGTTAGTACCTTCCTTCCAAAAAATGTTGGCCGTAGGGAATTTAAGATCTGAGGAGGGCAAGACTAATCTGCTGAGGAAAAGAAGTAAAGAGGCCAAATCTGTAATGCATTCTACACCTCAGAACACTTTTCTTGTTAAACTTTGCAATGTAATTTTGAAGCTTTGGGATTTTTTCCCTTTTGTTTATCTCTTCTCCTATGTTTACAAGTAGTAAAAATCATTAAAAAACCTCACACAATCTCGGATGTGTTTAAGAGGAAGTAAATAAAAGATTCAAGACAAGACTGTGATCCTGACAAAATCCTAGTATGAACAGTCATATGGCATCAATAACGTGAAAGCGTTGCCTCCAGGAGAGAAAGTCCGGTGAAAGAGGTTCATAGCAGCTGGGGTGACCCTGCCTTGTCACCAAGGATTGACCTGTCTTACCATGCTGTACATTTTCATTCATCTTTCCATATCCTCTCTCCCCACTCCCCCACCCTGCTCTATGCCCAGGAGGCTGACCTGGATCCCACTGGGCTTCCCCACCTTCTGGTATACAGTTGGATTCAGCCAATGAGGGGCTTTGGCAGGAGATTGGGTGAGGGGAGGTGTGAGTTTCCTGTGCTCCCTCCTCACTGGTTCGCTACAGGTTGGTTGTGTCTCCCCACTGATTACCCATGTGGCTCCTGCCACATGGCCCTTTCCAAGCAGCTAGACTCTCTGAGTTCCAGTAACTGCTCTCCCCACTTTGCCTCTTCAGGCAGGTCAAGGATGACAAAGGATCCCACTGCTGCCAGCCCAAGGATACTACTCCATCCTTCACTGCTTCCCTAATGCCTGCTGGCACCACAGAGAGCAATCCCTCTAGTAAAAACTCAATTGTTCCAGTGCAGACGGAGGTGGTATTGGCTTCTCACCAGGATCCTGACTGATAAACTTGTCTGCTTTATAATATCCATCACCACTTACATCTTGCTTGTGTTTAAGAACAGGCCTTTCACATTTTTCTGAACCATGTCCTTATGGGTAAATTACTGGATCTGATTCCATCATTATCTGGTAAGCAATGCTCAGTCAGTTATAAGGGGTAAATTAAGTAATGTGCTAATCAAAATATTTAACATTAGTGAATGGTGACATTTTAAAAAGTAATAATATTAATCTACATGAACGTTTGTCTACCATTACCTTGAAATAATGAGGAAAAAAATGCTTCATCAAGGGAAAAATGGATAAAGGTGATGTGGTATATACACCATGGAATAGTACTCAGCCATAAAAAGGAATGCAATCTTGCCATGTGTCAACATGGATGGACCTTAAGGGCACTGTGCTTGGTGAAATAAGTCAGACAGAGAAAGATAAATACCGTATGATCTCACTTATATGTGGAATCTTAAAAAACAAACAAATAAACAAAAAAAATACCAACCTCATGAATATAGAAAATAGATTGGTGGCTGCCTGAGATGACTACAATAATACTGCATTGCACGTTTGGGGGTGGCCGGCAGGGTGGATCTAGAAGGTTCTAGTCATAAAAAAACCCAATTTTTTAAACGTATGTGGTGATAAATGTTGACTGGACTATTATGATCACTTTGCAATAGACACAAATATTGAGTCATTATGCTCTACACCTGAAACTAATATAATATTATATGTCCATTCTCTCTCAATTAAAAGAAAATATTTCAGTACATGTGCCCCCCTTACTGCCTTGGGCCACAAGCACACCCCTGTCCTCCCCCTCCCCCAACCACGGAGCTCACACATTTGGGTTTTGAAATATAACAGAGAGTTTCTACATCACTGAAAATGAAGGAAAGTCTCTACAGCAGGTAAAGGAGTAGGGTTGTACTGTCCACTGTGGTAGCCACAGACCACATGTGGCTTTGAGCAGCTGAAATGTGGCTGACCAGAACTGAGAAGTGCTGAAAACATAAAATGTGTGCTAGGTTTCAAAAACTGATTGGGAAAAAATGTAAAATAGCTCATTAATAATGTTTTAATAATTGCATGTTGAAATTATAAACTCTTAAACAGATTGAGTTAAATACAATGTTATTAACAGGGCCTCCTGTCGTTTGAGATTTGCATAAAATTCTATCCAACATTATATTCCCATTGAGAAGGAAATCACGCATCTCTCTTCCTCAGATCACTTCTAATTCCCTCTCTTTTCTTATTTCCACAAGTCTTTCCCCTTGTGTTTCACACTGACCCAGGAGTGGTCAATATGTCCTTTTTCTTGATGTTTCCTCTAGACTCTCATGCAATATAGCAAAGGTTTACTGGAGGTTTAAGGAAGGGGAGAGGTTCCTATAACACCACAGTGCTGGGATTTCTCACTGGTAAGGCAAGCAAGCCAGAGAAATCCTGTGCTTTAGACGTGGAGGGTCAACATGCAGTAGGGACATTGGCTCCCTTTTGGGTTTCAGCTGTGTTTTATCGGTCAGAAGTCCAAACAGGAGAACAGAGGGAGGTGGTGCTGTCAGGGTGTTTATTCTCCAGGCTTGACAGGTCACCTTAAGAGGCTGTTCCTTCATAAAAGGTCACTGCTTTTCTCAAGGTGTCTGACTCTACAGAAATCTCTCTCTTTCACCTTGTGCCATTGGCCTAGGATTTGTATGACCTGTGTTTTGATACTATCCCTCGTGGTTCGCATAAACCCTGGCTACATCTTTATAATTAGTCCCTTTGTAAATTCACCCCCCTAGAATTGTCCTTATTTGAATGTGTCACCTATTTCTTGTTGGGATCTTAACTGATACAGGTTGCAGATGGAGATTACATTCATTTCAGGGACAGTGGGCTTCCGTCCCAGGGGATGAATCCTGATTGGTCTAAACCATTCCTGGTGATCTCAATCTTGGTTACTAATGATTGGTCTAGGCCCTAGATTCTAGGGCGCTCCAATTGCCTTTACTGAATATAAAGACAGAGCTTCATGATAGAAAAAAAAATGTCCCTGCTGATTCCCTCTTCCTGTGGATGCTGGTGTGAGTATCTGATGCCTAGGGCTGCAACAGCCACCTTGTGACCAAAAGGTGACAAAAACAAAACAAAACAAAACAAAACAAATACACACACACACACAAATCCCTAGCATGTCCAGAGTGTCAGAAAAAATATATATACACTTAGAAAGAAAGTGGATCCTCAATAACATTTCAGAGCCACTACATAAAACCTAAAGCTGTCTACTTTGTATTACATTTTGGGTGAGATGATTAAATGCCCTTATTGCTTAAGCCACTACCTGATAGAGAGATGGTAGGAATTTGATTATAACAATTTTCCATTCTCCAGCTCAGGCTGAGATGAAGTAGGTGGTCACAGAATACTGAGTCTAAGATGAAGGAGTCTGTGCAATGACTTGCTCTCATCCTTCCAGCTCCAGAAGGTAGCAAGACAGGCTCTTCCCCACCCATTGGACCTGCGTGATTCCTGATGTAACATCAGAGTCCACTGCCTCAGAAACTTCGCTATGTTCAGGATCTGACCTCCACTGCCAGTTCACCCTAGAAGAGTCCTCACTCACGTTTCTAAATCTTTTATTCTAGATTCTTGATTGTGTCTCCTTAGAGTCTTCCAGAATCTGGCCTGAACTGAACTAAGTGCATTTGCTGAGCTCTCAGACTCTTACCCTGAGCCTGTCCACTTGGAGGCTCTGGTTACCAATTACCTCTGAAAAAAATAGTCCTTCTCTATGTAGGAGGAGAGTAACCAACATTGCTTGAGTACTGACTCAAACCAGGCACCGTCCTAGTATTTTACGTATAGCATTTCTAATCCTAACAATCCTGCAAGGTAGGAACTATAATTATCCCTATTTTATAGGGGAAGAAACTGAAGTTTATATATGATAAATCACTCAAGCTTGTCTTAGACCTAAGTCCATTTGTTTCTGCCATGTTTCCCCTAAGAAATAGGCAAGCCCCAATGTATAAGTGTGTACCTGAGTCACATTTGCTATTGTTCCATTGGCCAAAGCAAGCCACATGACCAAGCCTGTGTGTGGGGAATGACTATCCTAGGGAGTGGCTATAGGGAGGCATGAACAAAGAGAAGGTCACCACAATAATACACCATATGACATAAATCTAAAGACATATACAGTTTTTAAGAGGGATAAGCAATTCTAAAATAAAAAGAGATTTGGATTATGCAAAAAATTTTAAATAATTATAAAGGACTAAATCATGTAAGAAAAACAAGGTTTCCCTACAGGGAACTATCTAATAAGTTCAAATTTTAAAAGGCAGGTACACATAAAGGGATATCATTATCATAAATAAATGAGATGATGATACACCTGTGAGAATGGGTTCAGAAAGTTAAAAAATAAACTGAGGTTTGAAAAATGCATCAAGACAATGAAAACCACTGGACAGACTGTTTTTGTATTGCTTTGTTGTTCTTCACATACATTCTTTTTTTTTTCCCTTTATTTCTTTTTGGCTGCCTCAGGTCTTAGTTGTGGCACACAGGGTCTTTGTTGAGGTGTGCAGGATCTTTTGTTGTGGCACAGGCTCTTCACTGTGGCACAGGCTCTGCATTATGGAGCGTGGGCTTCTCTCTAGTTGTGGCATGCGGATTTTTTTTTCTCTCTCTCTAGTTGTAGCTCTAGGGCTCCAGGGCGCTTGGGCTCTGTAGTTTGCAGCACAAGGGCTCTCTAGTTGAGGCGCATGAGCTCAGTAGTTATGGCACAGCATGTGGGATCTCAGTTTCCTGACCAGGGATCGAACCTGTGCCCCTGCATTGGAAGGTGGATTCTTTACCACTGGACCACCAAGGAAGTCCCTCACATACGTTCTGAACAAGGGAGAGGAAGTGACGGGCCATGGCCTGGGGCAGTGGTGTTAGGTGAGGGTAGCGGGGGAAAGGCAGAACCATACCCTTCCTGATGTCCTTCCACCTCATCCACTCAAATAAAAGATCTTCAAGCTGGGAAGGTTGGAGTCAATTTGGTTAAGTAAAAAGTGAACCCCCAGTTGCTCAGGAGTTAAATGAATTTGGGGCTCAGAGAACCAGATGGGATAGTGACAGCAACTTTGGATGTGACTGTAGAATTTTCACTTGAAAATATATGTATGGAGCAGAAATACAAAGGATCATGAGAGAGTACTACAAGCAGCTATATGCCAATAAAATGCACAACCTGGAAGGAATGGACACATTCTTTAAAAAGCACAACATTCCAAGACTGAACCAGGAAGAAACAAAATATAATCAGACCAATCACAAGCACTGAAATTGAAACTGTGATTAAAAATCTTCCCCAAAAAACAAAGCCCAGGACCATATGGCTTCACAAGCGAATTCTATCAAACATTTAGAGAAGAGCTAACACCTATCCTTCTCAAACTCTTCCAAAACATAGCAGAGGGAGGAACACTCCCAAACTCATTCTACGAGGCCACCATCACCCTGACACCAAAACCAGAGAAAGATGTCACAAAGAAAGAAAACTACAGGCCAATATCACTGATGAACATAGATGCAAAAATCCTCAACAAAATACTAGCAAACAGAATCCAACAGCACATTAAAAGGATCATACACCATGATCAAGTGGGGATTATCCCAGGAATGCAAGGATATTTCAATATACACAAATCAATCAATGTGATACACCATATTAACAAATTGAAGACAAAAACCATATGATCATCTCAATAGATGCACAGAAGGCTTTCGACAAAATTCAACATTCATTTATGATAAAAACCCTCCAGAAAGTAGGCATAGAGGGAACTTACCTCGACATAATAAAGGCCATATATGACAAACCCACAGCCAGCATCGTCCTCAATGGTGAAAAACTGAAACCATTTCCACTAAGATCAGGAACAAGACAAGGTTGCCCACTCTCACCACTCTTATTCAACATAGTTTTGGAAGTTTTAGCCACAGCAATCAGAGAAGAAAAAGAAATAAAAGGAATCCAAATCAGAAAAGAAGAAGTAAAGCTGTCACTGTTTCCAGATGACATGATACTATACATAGAGAATCCTAAAGACACTACCAGAAAACTACTAGAGCTAATCAATGAATTTGATAAAGTAGCAGGATACAAAATTAATGCACAGAAATCTCTAGCATTCCTAAATACTAACGATGAAAAATCTGAAAGTGAAATTAAGAAAACACTCCCATTTACCATTGCAACAAAAAGAATAAAATATCTAGGAATAAACCTACCTGAGGAGACAAAAGACCTGCATGCAGAAAATTATAAGACACTGATGAAAGGATTTAAAGATGATACAAATAGATGGAGAGATATACCATGGTCTTGGATGGAAGAATCAACATTGTGAAAATGACTCTACTACCCAAAGCAATCTACAGATTCAATGCAATCCCTATCAAACTACAAGTGGCATTTTTCTCAGAACTAGAACAAAAAATTTCACAATTTGTATGGAAACACAAAAGACCCCAAACAGCCAAAGCAATCTTGAGAAAGAAAAACGGAGCTGGAGGTATCAGGCTCCCTGACTTCAGACTATACTACAAAGCTACAGTAATCAAGACAGTATGGTACTGACACAAAAACAGAAAGATGGATCAATGGAACAGGACAGAAAGCCCAGAGGTAAACCCATGCACATATGGTCACCTTATCTTTGATAAAGGAGGCAAGAATATACAGTGGAAAAAAGACAGCCTCTTCAATAAGTGGTGCTGGGAAAACTGGACAGCTACATGTAAAAGAATGAAATTAGAACACTCCCTAACACCATACACAAAAATAAACTCAAAATGGATTAAAGACCTAAAGGTAAGGTCAGACACCATCAAACTCTTAGAGGAAAACATAGGCAGAACACTCTATGACATAAATCACAGCAAGATCCTTTTTGACCCACCTCATAGAGAAATGGAAATAAAAATAAAAATAAGCAAATGGGACCTAATGAAACTTCAAAGCTTTTGCACAGCAAAGGAAACCATAAACAAGACCAAAAGACAACCCTCAGAATGGGAGAAAATATTTGCAAATGAAGCAACTGACAAAGGATTAATCTCCAAAATTTACAAGCAGCTCATGCAGCTCAATATCAGAACAACAAACAACCCAATCAAAAAGTGGGCAGAAGACCTAAATAGACATTTCTCCAAAGAAGATACACAGATTGCCAAAAAACACATGAAAGAATGCTCAACATCTTTAATCATTAGAGAATTGCAAATCAAAACTACATTGAGGGTTTCCCTGGTGGCACAGTGGTTGAGAGTCCACCTGACGATGCAGGGGACACGGGTTTGTGCCCCGGTCTGGGAAAATCCCACATGCCGCACAGTGGCTAGGTCCGTGAGCCATGGTCGCTGAGCCTGGGCATCTGGAGCCTGTGCTCTTCCATGGGAGAGGCCACAACAGTGAGAGGCCCGTGTACCACAAAAAACAAAACAAAACAAAACAAAACAAAAAACTACAATGAGATATCATCTCACACCGGTCAGAATGGCCATCATCAAAAAATCTAGAAACAATAAGTGCTGGAGAGGGTGTGGAGAAAAGGGAACCCTCTTGCACTGTTGGTGGGAATGTAAATTGATACAGCCACTATGGAGAACAGTATGGAGTTTCCTTAAAAAACTACAAATAGAACTACCATATGACCCAGCAATCCCACTACTGGGCATATACCCTGAGAAAACCATAATTCAAAAAGAGTCATGTACCAAAATGTTCACTGCAGTTCTATTTGCAATAGCCAGGACATGGAAGCAACCTAAGTGTCCATCAACAGATGAATGGATAAAGAAGATGTGGCACATATATACAATGGAATATTACTCAGCCATAAAAAGAAACAAAATTGAGTTATTTGTAGTGAGGTGGATGGACCCAGAGTCTGTCATACAGAGTAAGTAAATCAGAAAGAGAAAAACAAACACCATATGCTAACACATATATATGGAATCTAAAATACAAAATTTAAAAAATGGTCATGAAGAACCTAGGGGCAAGAAGGGAATAAAGACGCAGACCTACTAGAGAATGGACCTGAGGATACGGGGAGGGGGAAGGGTAAGCTGGGACAAAGTGAGAGAGTGGCATGGACATATATACACTACCAAATGTAAAATAGATAGCTAGTGGGAAGCAGCCGCATAGCACAGGGAGATCAGCTCGGTGCTTTGTGACCACCCAGAGGGGTGGGATAGGGAGGGTGGGAGGGAGGCAAACGCAAGAGGGAAGTGATATGAGCACATATGTATATGTATAACTGATTCACTTTGTTATAAAGCAGCAACTAACACACCATTGTAAAGCAATTATACTACAATAAAGATGTTAAGAAAATAAGAATTAAAAAAATAAATGAAAACACTAAGACTCAAAAAGATTAAAACAAAAACAAAAAACTGCCCCCTATTAAACAACTAGTGAGCAGGAGAAGTAAGGCAGAAACCCATGGTAAGATTCTAAGACTCATGCTCTCCTCATTCTGAGGAGGGCTTCAGGCCCACCGGTATCAGCTTTAACCAATCTACTACTGACTTCACACACCTATGTGCCCCCAGTAAATCTAGTGGTGTCCTTGAAAGTTAAGACTTCACTTCAGCCAGAAGAAAACACACTACTTCTCAACATTGCTAATTATCAGAGAAATGCAATGCAAAACTACAATGAGGTACCACCTCACACCAGTCAGAATGGCCATCATTAAGAAGTCTACAATCTACAATGCTTGGTGTCAGTTTATTTATCTCTTGTAAAAAAAAAAAAAAGTCTACAAATAACAAGTGTTGGAGAGGGTGTGGAGAAAAGGGAACCCTCCTACACTGTTGGTGGGAATGTAAGTTGGTGCAGCCACTATGGAAAACATTATGGAGGTTCCTCAGAAAACTAAAAATAGAGATAGAGTTGCCATATGATCCAGCAATCCCACTACTGGGCATATATCCACACAAAACTCTAATTCAAAAAGATACATGCACCCCTATGTTCACAGCAGCACTATTCACAATAGCCAAGACATGGAAATAACCTAAATGTCCATCAACAGATGAATGGATGAAGAAGAAGTGGTACATATATACAATGGAATACTACTCAGCCATAAAAAAGAACGAAATAAGGCCACTTATAGCAACATGGATGCAACTAGAGATTACCATACTAAGTGAAGTAAGTCAGAAAGAGAAAGACAAATACCATACGATATCACCTATTTGTGGAATCTAAAATACAGCACAGGGCTTCCCGGGTGGTGCAGTGGTTAAGAATCCACCTGCCAATGCAGGGGACACAGGTTCGAGCCCTGGTCTGGGAAGATCCCACATGCCGTGGAGCAACTAAGCCCGTGTGCCACAACTACTGAGCCTGTGCTCTAGAGCCCACGAGCCACAACTACTGAAGCCCATGCGCCTACAGCCCACACTCCACAATAAGAGAAGCCACCGCAATGAGAAGCGCACGCACCACAACGAAGAGTAGCCCCCTCTCGCTGCAACTAGAGCAAGCCCGCCCACAGCAACGAAGACCCAATGTACCCAAAAGTAAATTAAAAAAAAAAAAAAGAAGGGCACAAATGAACCTATCTATGAAACAGAAACAGGCTCACAGACAGAGAGAACAGACTTGTGGTTGCTAAGGTGGGAGTTGGGGGAGGGACGGACTGGGAGTTTGGGGTTAGCAGATGTAAACTATTATATTGATATGTAGAATGGATAAATTCCAAGGTCCTACTGTATAGTGCAGGGAACTATATTCAATATCCTGGGATAAACCATAATGGAAAAGAATATGAAAAAGAATGTATATATGTGTGTAACTGAGTCACTTTGCTGTACAGCAGAAATTAATACATTATAAATCAACTATATTTCAATTAAAAAATAAATTCAAGAAAACACACACACAAAAAAAATATATGTAGGGGAAAACACATGGAACAACAAATTTCCAGGAAATCAATGATGACCCTTCATAAAGCTGATATACCGAAGTGTGTGTGTGTGTGTGTGTGTGTGTGTGTGTGTGTGTGTGGTGGCAGTGGGGAGGGGACATGGTTTCAAGTTCAGAAATTTCACTACGAGCTTGAAATCCTTCCTAGGTTTTAGGAAGGATTCTTCCACTCACTGATTCTCATTCATTTATTTTATTTTATTTTATTTTATTTTATTTTATTTATTTTTTTTTTTTGCGGTATGCGGGCCTCTCACTGCTGTGGCCTCCCCCGTTGCGGAGCACAGGCTCCGGACGCGCAGGCTCCGGACGCGCAGGCCCAGCGGCCATGGCCCACGGGCCCAGCCGCTCCGCGGCACATGGGATCCTCCCAGACTGGGGCACGAACCCGTATCCCCTGCATCGGCAGGCGGACTCCCAACCACTTGCGCCACCAGGGAGGCCCTCATTCATTTATTTTAATCAACACATATGTATTGAGGGTCATTCTGTGCTAAATAGCCAACATAACAAGGAATGCCTGTCCCTGTTTAGCTTCGGAGACAGAAAAGTAAACAAGCACTATATCCCCTGTGAAGGAATGCTAAAGAGAAGAGAGAAGGTCTTGAAGGATGAGTGGGATTTGACCAGGTGGGAGGAGGTGGGTTGGGGGTAGAGGAAATACAGAACTGCAGTGCATACAGAGAAAGCCACATATAAAGGGATTTAGATCACAGAGAGAAGATTCACATGGCTCAGGGCAGCTGGATAGTAAGGATGGGTGAGAAACTGTGGGAAGTAAAGCAAAGGCATAATTTATTCAGAGGTAGCAGGGGTGCTTTTCATTCTGAAAAGCATTATTTGCTAGCTTTACATTTACCCCAAGGAGAAAAGGGAACTATACGTTAATTTCCAAAATAGATCTACTTCTGGATTTTCAGTGTGTGTCCATGTGTTCATGTCCAAACAGATGATTGAACACATCCCTAGAAAAGAAAATGGGACTCACCAAAACCTATCTTGGTTCTTAAGACATGTTCATGATTATTTTCTGCTAAAATTTCAGGTACAGAAATTGGAAGCATGACCCCAAATGGCTACTTGCTTCTGGTGATAAATTCTACAAAGATTTCCAAAATATCCTAGTAGCCAAGATGAAGGATAGGTTAATAGTATAATTAGGTAGGTCTATTGTGATTGGACTATTCAGGTATTAGGATCAGCCTAGGCAGATTCATATTTGGTCCTTTTCCTTTCATTTACTTTTCAATCAATAACTTGGATGAAGATATATGACTTCACAATGTTTCAGTAACAAAAGCAATAGCTAATAATTTTGACAATGAAATCCAGGTTCAAAGGAACCTTGATATACTCTAAATAATGAAATCTGAGATAAAAGTCCTACATTTTGGTTAAAATTTTTGACGTGTCAACCAAATGCAATATGAGAGCCTTGTTTGGATCATGAGTTAAATAAACCAATTTTGAAAAAAATATTTGAGACAATTTGGAAAACTTGAATATGGACTCAGTATTAAATAATATTAACAAAATAGTATCAGTTTTTTCTTTTAGGTATGATAATGACTTTCTGGTTACTTTTATTTATTTATTTATTTATTTATTTATTTATTTATTTTTTTTTTTGTGGTACGCGGGCCTCTCACTGTTGTGGCCTCTCCCGTTGTGGAGCACAGGCTCCAGACGCGCAGGCTCAGCGGCCATGGCTCATGGGCCCAGCCGCTCCGCGGCATGTGGGATCTTCCCAGACGGGAGCACGAACCCGTGTCCCCTGCATCGGCAGGCGGACTCTCAACCACTGCGCCACCAGGGAAGCCCTCTGGTTACTTTTAAAAAGAGTTTTTAAATTTGAACAACACATGAATGTTTACAGGTAAAATTATATAACTGTGGGATTTACTTTAAAATAGTTCAGGAAAAATGATGGGATGTGAATAGATGAAATACATATATCAGAAAATTACAATGTTGAAGCTTGGTGATAGGTTCCTGCTCTGGGGGCTGATTATTACCTACCCCTCTGATTAAGGTTGGTAGACAGGCTTTCGATTGTCAAAAATTAAAGTCTTGCCTCCTCTTTAGTTGGCAAGGAAATAACTCGCTGTGGATGGTATCCACCCAGAAGGGTGGTTTGTATTTAGAAGGCCATCAGGTGAATAGACCACTTGGTTCTCCAAGCTCCATCACCCTCTTCAATGGGGATGAGGCCAAACTTCTGTCTACTCTGCCCTCCACAAGCCAATGGTTTTCAGTTCTAATGTGTGATGTAAGTGCGGGCATGTGTTGAGGGAGGGGAGGGTAAGGCAGGGATTAGAACAGGGAGAGATCAACTTCTCTCTCAGTCTTTCTAGAAAGGTAACTACGTCAGGCAACATCCACTTGGTTTCCCTGCAGACTAGTCACTACTTCAGTCCCGCCGTGCAGGACACCTCCTTTTATAGTTTGGTCAATGTCCACCTGAGAAAACTGTAAAACAAGGTCCTCCCGTCCAATCTTCTCATCGTGTGGTGTGCCCTGTGGGAAGTTGCAAACTCTCAGAGACTACTTTATAGAACGGCTTAAGCTTAAACCAGGTGGTTAATTACCAAGGAGCTTATCACCTGGCTGAATGCCTCTTCTAACCCTAACATTTCATAATCTATGACACTAAGTTGTTCAAAGGTCTTTAGGTGAAAGGAACCAAGTCCTCCTGTTTTCAAGTACTGAAGCATCTAATTTTATAAATAGATGGCTCTGCTTCTGAAAAGTCAGTTGGAGCTTTCAACCTGTAAAATTGTTAACTGAAGGACAAGAACCATCATGGTATTAAATGAAGAGGCAGAAATGCAGGGGAGGCAAGTGCAAATAATATGCTAAGAAATTAAACATGTCAAGGGGAGAGAAACCAAATGGGAGGGTGGAGGATTTTGAAAATTATGGCTGAGAAACAGCTTAATAATTAAATCAACACTTAGTCAACCTACTTAATTATTGTGACGTATAGAAGGTGCCTAATGTTCAGAATTTTTTAAAAATCGAGTTGTACATTTTGTAAATTCCTCTTAAAATGATCAGGTAGGATCATACAAGTGAAAGCATATCTAATCCAGCAAAAGGGAAACTGAAGATTAGGGAGGTGAAGTGACAAAGTCACATAGTTAATTAGAGTCAGCACACAAATTAGCATCCAGATCTTTGAACTCTTGATTACATTTTTTTTTTTTTTTTTTTTGTGGTACGCGGGCCTCTCACTGTTGTGGCCTCTCCCGTTGCGGAGCACAGGCTCCGGACGTGCAGGCTCACGGGCCCAGCCGCTCCACGGCATGTGGGATCCTCCCGGACCGGGGCACAAACCCATGTCTCCTGCATCAGCAGGCGGACTCTCAACCACTGCGCCACCACGGAAGCCCCATTTTTTTTCTCTAACAGATTAAGACAGACAAAGAGCTTGGAACAGGCCTCCACCTACAGAACCACAAAGTTCTAGAAACCCAATAAGGCTCGTCCTTGGCTATAGAGTTTGGAGTTCCATTTTAATTTTTGCTGTTATCAAGTACCTTATAAATACAAATTAGTAGAATCAGGTTCTCCATCAGGTAAGAGCGTGTCCACAGAGTAATTAGGCATTAGAGCCAGTTCCTGTGGGCAGGATAGTGGTGGCGATGGAGGGCTGTAGGAAAGGTCGCGAGCTGCACTCACCTGCTGGGTTAGACATGCCCCACAGGTATCATCAGAGCAGTGCCTGTCTCGGGCTCAGCTCCAGCTGGGCAAACGCATGTACCAGGAGGAGCTCTCCCCTGTTCCCCAAGCTGTGAAAGTCTTTTGCACATACCCAGGTATCTTCCTGTTGCACTTCCCCCCAACTTTTCTCTGTGCTTCTCCCTGATTGCTAAGTCTACAATCACACAAAATCACAAAACCATGCAGAGCAATGCAGCTCTTTGCAATCACAGTGCTGTTGTATTTTTACAGTTTGGGATGTGACCCTTTGATTAAGGCCTATCTCCCCACTAGCCTCTAAGCTAAAAAATTAGAGAAAAATTAACTCACCCAACAGAACCTCCTCACTTTCCAGCTGTCAGCCTCCAAGCTTGCCTAAATCTTTTCCCACCCAGCCTCCTCCCTTCCCACCTGTTACAGTAGAAGAGATGTGGGTCCTGGCTCTGGCTAATCCCTCTACTTGTATTCTAGGTTAGAGCCTTTTCTACCTGCTCATAACGCTTGTATTGGCTCCTCTCGATCCTGTCTACATCTTGCAACTGTCCCACCCTCTCAGCCCCTCCCCATTAGCACGTAAAGACTCTCAGGGCCTTTTCCAGCTGCCACCCTTTCTCACTCTTCTTTCACTAGTGAACTTGACACTTGTCCACACTCACTGCTTCTCCCACTTATCATTCACTCCTCGGCCTCCTAACACCTCACTCAACATTGCTTTTCCAACCTCCTTATCACCAAACCCAATGGCTACTTTTAAGTGCTTGTTTTACTTCATCTCTCAACAACAGTTGATAGTGTTGACTGTTATCTGCTATTGAAACTTGTTTCCTCTTACGAGACACCCCAACCCTGTGTCTCCCCCATCTGTTTAGCTGCGTTCAGTCTCTTTTGCAGGTTCGTTCAATTAACAACTATCTATTGACCACTTAATACGTGCTGGGCAATGTCCTAGGTGCTGAGGATAGAAAGGAGAATGAGACAGGAAGCTTATACTCTAGTGAGGGAGGAGCCAAATAAGTAGGTAAATAAACTAATAAGATGACATCAAAAAGTAAACTTGGCCTTAGGTAGGGTTGGCCAATAGCTTCTTCCTAGGTTTAACTTTTAGTTATTCAGTGAACTTGAAATCTTCTCTGTGCTTCCTTATTTCCCTATTTGGGGAAGATAATTAGAAAAAGATGACTAGGATGGGAGCAGAGTGGCAACTAGCATCCTGCACCTACACTACTTAGAAAAGCAAGTCATGAACAGAAAAAAAATAAGTATAAGAGAATCGGGACACACCTCAGTCCTCCTCCCCTAGAGATGCCACCTATTAAAGAAAATGCACTTCCCTGCCCCGACAGTAGAGGGCGCTCTTAAACTAAGAAAGCTATGGAACCATCCAAACCTGTCTGCTACATTTTCTAATGATCATCCAGTTAAATCTAAGACATTTAAAAGCAGAACACAGGCAAGATCCATATGAAGTTATTATATAAGAACAATAAAGATGGGAAATAATTGATATACTCTAAGGAAAGGAAAAGCAGAACAAAACTGTACACAACATTTCAACACAAATCGTATGCCATTAGCAACCATTTGCAGATACAGGAGGACACCTCAAATAAGAAATCCAGTAGAGAATGGGCAGAAAATAGGAATATGTGAAATAGACACCCAAACTCAGGAAATAATTTGAATAAAAAGAAAAACTATATCAGAAATAGACTAAATTGCAAAGTCGCCAAGGGAAAATCAACTTGATTAAAAATAAATTAAGAAACATTGAGGAATGAATAAGAAGTTAACATAAAGAAAGTGAAACAACAGATCTGAGAAAAAATAAGTATTCTTGGAATAAGGATAACTGAAATCCATGAAGGAGGGAAACAGAACAGTGGGATCTAACTAATGTTTAAGAGTCTAATCCAAGAAAATACGCCAGGAGAAAAACATTCTGGAATGCACATATTGAAAAGGACCACCACACACTCAGGGCTGTCAACTCCAAACCACAACTTAGAAAAAGTTTAGACTTTAAGAGATAAAGAAAAAATGACATGAGCCTCTCAGTAAAATGATGGAGTCACTGGCAAAGGATAAAAATTCAGGTTTGTGTCAGCAACGTGAAAAGCCAAAGAAATTGGACCAACATTTTCTTAAAACTGAAAGTAAGAAATTGTGAACCAAGGATTTTTTTTTAATGCAGGCAAATTTCTAGAATCAAAGCCATCGAAAAACAAATTTAAACACGTATGAACTTAAGGAATACTGTATTCCTAAATTCTTGAAAAACCTACTAGTGGGTGGCCAAGAGAAGATTGGGAAAATGTCACAGTTTTGAATGTACGTATGTAAATATGTGTGTGTTATATCTATAAGCACACATAGACATATATTACATATTTATTTGTAGATCTGAGACAAAAACAAAGGTAGTTGTAAAGATGGGAGATAGTTTGTAAATGTTTTGTTCTGATAAAGTTGAAACAGCACAACTAAAAAATTAGAGAAGAGAAGAAAAAAAGAAAGTAGAATAAGCACATCGATTGTCACTTAGGTAACAGGTGAGGTACAAAGGATATCATTTAAAGATGACAAATCAAATAGTAGAAAGCTAAGTAAGAAAAATGGAAAATAACAATGAAAGGTATTAATACTTAGGTAATACTACAACAAAAATACAAACACTTTCTAAATACCAAAAAAAAAAAAGAAAATTTTAAAGCAAAATACACAGCAGATCTAAGCACTTTTCAGTGTGGTCTTTTCTTTCTCCCTTTTTGTTAATTCCCTACTCCGTTTTTTCCTTACCACATCCTCACAGAGCTCTTCCTCTCCCAAGGTAGTCCATGCATGTGTATTTCCATTCCCATGTGTGTTTCCATACTTATGTCAAGTATAAACACACACACACATTAATACACATGCATACATACATACATATTGGGAGGGCTTTTAAAATGTACAAAATGACATGTATTAGTCACCCATTTTTGTATTTTATTTTTCATCTTCAAGCAAACCTCATGAGAGTATCTCCATGAAAAACTCACTCATCCTGAGGCTACACAAAATACCAGGGTGTAGATGTTCCAACTCATTCATCTGTTCCCCTGATAGTTTTGTGGCCACTGGAAATAATGCTATAAAAACATATGAGTACACACATCCTTTTATTTCTATGGGATAAATTCCAGAAGTGGGGTTTCTGGTTTGAAGGATACTCATATTTTTTATTTCAATAGATGTTTCCAGATTGGTTTCCAAAACAACTGTAACACATCGTATCCCCATGAGGCAAGAATATTATCTCCTTTTTAAATCTTAAGAAACTGAAGTGCAGAAAAAGTCAAGAATATGCTGGGACCCAAACCACACCTGCCTGCCTTCCAAACGGGTGCTTCCTCCACCCCGTACTCAACCTCCCACGTGACCCGCACCTGTCCTTCAGCGGCCAAGTGTGGGTGCTTCAGAGAGGAGAGCTCGTTTTTCTTAAACCTCCCATGCACGCAGTTGGCAGTGCCCTCATTGTAGCCGTGGGGCCACCGCTGCTGGGCTTGTGCAATTTACAACATATAATGGCCCTCTCATAAAAGTACAATGATGTAAACTTTGTAAGAATAATGATACTCCAGGAGCGAAAGTTGCTACTAGAGCTTGATGGTACTAAATTTTACCTGAGAGGTCACAAGAGATTGCTAGTACAATGAAAAATACAGGGACTCTTCTGCCCGATTAAACACATTATCCCAGTAAAGGCGGTGGGAAAGCAGAAGGGGAAAGAGAGGCAGGTCCCAGGGTCAGTTTGGTTACTACATCTCTACTCTTTGAGTTATTATGTTCTGTAAATAACTAAAGAATGTGCCACTCACTAAATCCTACTTACTCAGTGGGGAGAGAGAGAGAGAGACAGAGAATGAAAGCAGAAAGCAGCATTAATTTTAAGAATAAACAAGCTGAAGCATCCTTCTGTAACTGTTGTCGATGGAGCTAATTTTGGGAATTCGGTTATGCCTCTGGACATGTACACTGGAGAAGGTTAGCTATAATAATTCAAAGAGCATTGCTGTAACAACATCCTTTCCAAATAAATTTGAGAAAAAACAAACAAGTTTCTGTTTTGACCACAGGGAAAAAATCGGCATGGCATTTGAGTCGTTTCACAGTGTACAGGAAAGAAGTTCTGCTAATGTGTGAGTTCTGGCAGGAGAGACATAATAATGAATAATATTATGAATAACAACATTTCACTTTCTTCTCGGAAAAATGTAGTAGAGAGTGGTCAAATTGACGTGGAAATGGTCAAGTAGGGCCAAACCATAAGCTTCAGCAAGTCTAATTTACACTTGACCATGAGCTCAAGAGCAATGGGACAGGAGTTCCTGGGTCTCTGTGGCAGACAGGAAACTTACAGAAAAAAATAAAAAGCAGGAAATATCAGAGTGATCCAGTTCTGCATGATGGGGCAATATTGTGTAATCCCTCTAACTTCAACTTTCTTTTAAACAGTTCTTTAAATAATTGAGCTTCTGTTTTGTTTCTCTTTTAATCACTTTTAAACAGTCACTTTGAATGAATGCTTTAGTTTGAACTGAAAAATACCCAGGAAGTAGAGATTAGAAAAAAAATAACATAGAATGTACCCTTGTGTTTTGAATCCATGGGTAATCTTCTTCTATTAGTTCCATATTGGCTCCATTTTATGTTACTACTTGTATCTTTCTACATGGCTAATGATAACACTGATACATATTTGTATAGCATTTTCGACTTTTTCTAAGAGCAGTCTTTTCACAACTTCCCAGTGGGGTAAACACAGTAGGTGTAATTACCCCTGCTTAAGTTGCCTATGCAGGGTCACTTAGCCATAAATAGACTCAGGAAGGACCCAAACCTCCAGATGCCTAGTCCAGGCACTTTCATTATAACACACTTTGTACAAATAGCAACATGGAGTCCAAATCAGTGTTTATCACCTTCTGTATGAAATACCCAAGTTCTGGGCTGATGACACACCAAGTACAGAGGTGTTTCAGAAGGATCATGAAGCTATCAGTGCCTGTGATGAGTTGGAAATGTCTGCCATGGGTGAGGAGAAGGGAGTGTTAACATGCATAGCATGCCAGCCCTGGGTCACTATTCTCCATTTGGACCAGTCTTTACTGGCACCCAATCCCATCAACTTAATCTCATGGTCACTTCCTGGGCCATATTTCTCAGGATTGAACCATCCCTAACATCCCCTGTTTTTTCATTTGTGCCTATAACCTCCTCTTCCTCCACCTTCCTCAGTTTCCACCTCCCACCTTTGTTCTTCTACCTCAGAAACATCCTCAATTCCTTGACCGCTTTCTTACCAGTCTGTCTGACTCCACAATCCATTAATTCAATTATTCTTCTAAGATGCTAAACTATTTTCCTCCTTTGTCTTTTTACTAAACTTTGTTTGAACATGTCTTACCGTGAATCTAACCAGCATGATTTTAAACTGAAACCCCACTGAAGTAAATGTCTCCACATATAAATCTTAGTGCCACTAAAAATTTTGGATGTTCAACTTCAACAGGCCCATCTGTGTCCTTCTCAAACCATTTCCTCCTCATTGGTTAGCAGATTGTTGTACTGCACAGCACCTGCGAATGGTGCCCAGGGCTGTAAAACGCAGCGGTGCTGTTGGTCAGCATCCCTTCCCGTTCCCCTCACTGGTCATTTCAAGCCTTCAGAACTAGCCTCAAATTCCCTCACTCATTAAAAAAGATGACTTCATGGTGCATTAATAGTTCAGAATCATGACATAAGGTAGCCCTCAGTCTCTCCACCCTCAACCTAAAGAATTGTCTTTATCCACATCCATCCTTCTCTCCTTCCTTCCCCCCTCTAAACATGGGCCATCTGTTCTACAGCTGTTCCATCCTCCCATTGAAGTTCAAGAAAGCACCCCTCCTCTGACACTCTGTAACATGAATTAGTTCCTCTCTTTTCTAAATCCTAAACCTCTCCCTCTCTGTGGACCTCTTCCCCTGGACTTATAAACATGGTCAAGTCTCTCATGCTCAAACCAAAACAGAACACACTACTGTGTAACAGATACTGTGAGAACAACGCCCATACATCCTTAATTCCTTCCATTTCAGGGAATACCGGCCTGACTTCAAACTACTGAGACCTCCCTCTACTTGTCTGAGGGCTACTTTGGCCACCAGAGCCCATTCTCCTTTCATTCAGCAAGCTGAAAAGTTCTGTGGAATTAATGAACTGCCCTCTACCTCCAGAGCAGCCTTCC
The DNA here is from genome assembly GCF_025265405.1 of Mesoplodon densirostris. Lineage (NCBI taxonomy): Eukaryota > Metazoa > Chordata > Mammalia > Artiodactyla > Ziphiidae > Mesoplodon > Mesoplodon densirostris. Next base: position 56,008,699 of record NC_082670.1, read on the forward strand.
ACCTGTGATTAATGGTAACTGGTGCATAAATATCCCAGCTCCCTAACTCATCAGGTGGGATAGACTCCAAGGCATATGTTCTATATTTTCACCAAGAGTCCCCTGATAGGATTAAGTGACAGTTGCCCCAAAGTAACTTGCTTAAAAATACATTTTTTTTTTGCGCGCGGTATGCGGGCCTCTCACTGTTGTGGCCTCTCCCGTTGCGGAGCACAGGCTCCGGATGTGCAGGCCCAGCGGCCATGGCTCACAGGCCCAGCCGCTCTGTGGCACATGGGATCTTCCCGGACCGGGGCACGAACCCGTGTCCCCTGCATCGGCAGGCAGACTCCCAACCACTGTGCCACCAGGGAAGCCCAAAAATACATTCTTTTTTAATGCTTCCTTCTTTCCCCATCTGTCTCATTATAGTACTGCTCTATTTCCTGGGACTCCCTCCCAAATAAACTACTTGCACTTGAATCTATGTTTCAAAGTCAGCTTCTAGGAAAACCCAAATCAAGACACCCTCCTTTGACCCTCTGCTTACACCTAGTGACCACACACCCTTTCACTCCTTCACTGCTAAGGTTCTTGAAAAATAATCATATCATGAAGAAATTGCATTTTACTACTAGTACAGAGAACCTAAAATGGCTTAAACAAATTCAGGGTTATCTTTTTCTCATGGAACAATAAATTTGAAGCTATGAACTCCTGGGCTGATACAGCAGCCCCAGGACATCCTGAGGAACTCAGGGTCCTTCTGTCTTTCCACTCAGACATCCTCCACATCTCCTAAGCACCTCATCATCTTCAAATGGCTGAATCTCCTCCAGTATCACCTCCAGGTTTGAGGACGGAAGGTGGCAATGGATGGGCAAGAGACAGAAGGTCCCTGCCAGCTGAGTCAGCCCTTTCATCAAGGAACTTTTTCAGAAGCACTATCCAACAGCCCCTTCTTACATCTTATTGGCCAGAATTTAGACCCCACTTAACTTCAAAGACCACACTTAACTTCAAAGACTAAAAACTTATTTTTTTTAATCTGAGCTTTCTGTTTCCTCTAAAAATATTGGGATTGTCTTACAAAAAGGAAGATGGGATATTGGGTAGATAAACAGCCATCTCTGCTGTAAAAGTCTATATAACCAGTTATAATTTCTCAACTGCTATTGTCTGCTTTAACCACTGTATGGAAAATCTCTCTCCTAAGTTAACAATTACCACCTACCTCTGATACACAATAGACAATTTTCAGTCCATTTCTTACTGACTTCCCTGATTTCTCATCAACTCCCCCTATTTTATTTACCACATTTGTACCCATTTCCCTATATTGAATTGAATTAAAAGTCCTTATCAAACCCTTCAGCTTTTCAAGGTCAATAGTCTTATGCTAAACTAGTTAGGAAGGAATGGAGAGCAAAGACAAAATGGTGGAGAGTATGTCACAGTCTGCCCAATCCCCTCAAATACCCCTTCGGTATTTATTTATTTACAGGCAGACCTTGCTTTACTGCACTAAGCTTCCTTGCACTTCACAGATATTTTGGTTCTTACAAATTGAAGGTTTGTGGCAACCCTGTATTGTCAGATGATGGTTAGCATTTTTCAGCAATAAAGTAATTTTTAATTAAGGTATGTACATTTTTTTAAACATAATGCTATTTATTGCACCCTTAATAGACTACAGTATAATAATGTAAACATAATTCTATACACGCTAGGAAACTAAAAAATTCATGTCTCGCTTTATTGCAATATTCAACTTATTGCAGTGGTCTGGAACCAAACCAGCACTACCTCCAAGGTATGTGTGTATTTTGTATGTGTGTGCACATACCACCCCACCACCACCCTGGGACATTAATGTGCTTTTGCCTCCAATAGTTTTGTTTCTGAGGACTCCTGTCAACCCACTGGAACCCACTTCGCCTGTGTGAACAGTGCTAGGAGTCCCAGAAGAATGAAGAACTCGCCTCCCCCTATGGGTGCAGGGGTATAAGAGCCCCGGCTCCCTTGCCTGAGAAAGTGACAACTTTGAGGTGTGACTAATAGCCCAGAGCTAAAGCTACCCTCTGCTGGACTCCCCTGAGCTCACACCTCTGCTTGGCTGCCTCCCCTTCCCCCTCTTCCTTCCCTACTCCCTTACTAGTCTTCACTGAGAGCCCTTCCTCAATAAATCACTTGCACACATCTGGGGAATCAATGTTAAGACAATCAGGTAATAAATACCTGTTGGAATGGAATGAAACCAAACAAGCTTTTCAAGATATGTTGCTGCATTAAGATAACTTTTGAGGTTTTCATATTACCTCTCTAAAAATTAGACTGTTGCTTCTGAAAAGTAATATTTTGCTACAGTTCATAAAGTCTAAAATATCCAATTGCAATTATTTGTTTAAATGCACAGCTTATCTAATACTTATCCATAAATCATAGGTAAAATCATATAAATAATTCTGATACAATATTGCCTACACAGTTTGAATTGCACTCTGTACTAGCATTCTTAATTTTGTCTCATAAGAATTATTCATTAAAGTTATAGAAATTTTATAGTGTCTGAGAAATCTTTTTGGAGATATAGGAAGATACAGATATATTATCTTTGTATAGACTCATCCTTTCTTTTTTGAAGAAGAAAACTAATGGTGCTGAATTCTCCTATTATCTCTTCTCCCACCCATGTGGATGGGCGAGTTATCAGTAGATAACTAGCTCCAAGGTCACCCTTTTTTCCTGCTCCGTGGTAGGGAGGTGGACCTGGTGAATACTTTGTTAGCCGGGATGATGTTGAGTTAGCAGAGTACACTAAGAGAACACTGGAGAAGGAAGGGGTGTTTGCTTCCACATTCTGATGGGCCCCTCTTGTTGTCCTGGTTGTGCTCCTGCAAAGTGGGTGGCTTTCTGTGGTCGTGTCCCCATAGCTGGCAGCAAGAGTCACCTGCTCATGGGGTGTTTAGCAGCATTCCCAAGGGCAGCTAATAAGTTCCCTGGGGACCCAGCTCATTTCCCAGTCATTTCCCAATGACAGCTTCTTCCCAAGGAGTAAACAGCATCCCACCACAATTTTAGAAGCCTCTCAGAACTTTTCTAGTGAATCCATTGGCTGGCTTCCCAGAAAGTCAATGACACCCACCCCTCACCCTCCTTGGAAGCTTCCTGATGAGTTGCCTTGGCATCCCCAGTGGTTCTCTGCCTGCCAGCCTCAGCCCCAGCCTCAGCCCACTGACTCTGGACATGACAATGTAGTGTACTTCTCCACCATCCAGTGGGCTTCAACCACATCCTTGCCAGCGAGGTCTGAATCTCAGCCTTGGGAAGAACACTCCCCTCCCAAGAATTTTGTTCCTTCCTTGGGTACCTCCCCTCAGACCTAGGGCACCCTTAATAGTTCTTTTATTCCCCTCCTCTTAGCCATTCCTTTATTAATAATTTTTTGTATTAAACTTTCCTTGTCTGTCTTCCGATAGGACCCTAGCTAATAGAGCGACTAAGGAATACAAAGTACCTAAACCTTAAAAATGGAAAATTCTCTAAATGTGTGAGTTCTTGGAAGAAGATTTTTCCTAAAGATATTTAAATAGGTCGTGCCCTTTAAATCTCTTTTTCTAAAGTTGTTCTTGAAGTCTGCAAATGGTTTTCAATTTGAGGCAAAAGAAGTTGCTGCCCCCAAGAGTGAGAGCTCTGATTTTTATATTAACGATATGGCTATACGGCCGTATGACTATATAAAGAAATCCGGGCTGTCACTCTTGGACTATCTACATAGTGCTCGGCACTCTACAAACAAGCATGACACTTAATTCTCAGAAGAGCTCTGCAGATCAGTAGCATCTTTGTCTTAGAGATAAGGAAACTGAGGCTAAGAGGTGTGAAGTTATTTTCCTGGTGTCACCCACCTAATATGTGGTCTAGCTGAGATTCAAACCTGTATGTGTGGATCCAAAGCCTTTTCCTTCTTTTCCATGGCATCTTCTATAGGCATAGAATAAAACTTTCCAGATTTTTGTTAATTAGTTCCTTCATTCATTCCCCAACATTAGTTGGGTACCTGCTATGGTTCAGGTACTATACCTCATGCTAGGTTAAAAATAAAAGACACAGGGCCTCCCTGGTGGCGCAAGTGGTTGAGAGTCCGCCTGCCGATGCAGGGGATACGGGTTCGTGCCCCGGTCTGGGAGGATCCCATATGCCGCGGAGCGGCTGGGCCCGTGAGCCATGGCCGCTGAGCCTGCGCGTCCGGAGCCTGCGCGTCCGGAGCCTGTGCTCCGCAACGGGGGAGGCCACAACAGTGAGAGGCCCGCATACCGCAAAAAAAAAAAAAATAAATAAAAGACACAGAACCCTTGCCCTCAAGGAGTTTTCATTTTAAGCATTTTTCTCAACTACATGATCTTGACCATTCATTGTACCTTGACCCTTTCGCAGGATCTTAATTCCCATGCAAGCTTGTGGCACTTTTCCAAAGTTGCTGTGGGTACTTCCTGCTTGGCAACACTCTCTATTTGACTTGCCTAGCTTTTCTGCCCCCTTTTGGGTCCCTATGCCTCAGAATTCGGTCTCAGCCTATTTTGTTGGCTGTTGACCTATCTGGCGGCTGCTTATCCCTCCTCTGACCTTCACCTCTTCCCCTTCTCCATCTTTGCATCTAAGACCAATCTCTAGGCTCTCCCAGACTCCACATTCCATGACCTGTCACCACCTCTCCCGGGCTTGCCTCCCCAGTCAAGCAGTGGCATGCACTTTCTCTACGTGGGGAACGTCTGTTTCAACAGGACTCAGATTTGGGGGCCGCTCTGATCTGCCTGGGGTCATGAGCAGGCAACACTTTCACAGAGGCAGCTCCTCTGGCCTCCTCCTATTGCCTTAAACATGGGCATGTTGTGTGTCTTTCCTGAATGCCCTTCTTTTCATTTCTTGTGTCTTCTGCTCTTGCCCATAAAGCCGCCATTCACTCCAGCTACCTGGATAGATGCTACTCACCTTGCACCTTCCACTTTAGCATTAATTCTTCATGACAACCCCTCTCTGTCCAGCTCAAGGACATGGGCCACCCCGTAGCACTGCGTTGTAGTGGCTGATTCTTTCCAACAGGAATCAGGAGTATCTGGAGTGCAGGGACTTGTTGAATTAGTATATACCCCAGGGCCCAGCACTGTGCTATATGGTAGGCACTTAATAAATATTTGGGGAGGGAGAGTGGGAGGGAAGAGAGAAAAGAGAGAGTGGGAGGGAAAAGAGAGAAATATTTGGGGAGGGAAGAGAGTGGGAGAAAAGAGAGAAGAAAAGAAATGCATGGCATTTTATCATCTGAATTAAACAAAGTTAATCATCTGACATTTAGGATATCTCTAAAAACAGTTTTAGGTGGGCCCTGGCTGAGCCTCAGTTTCAGCCAGTGACCTCACTCAAAGACAGAAGGAATAACGACACCACCATCAGTACCACCACAACAGAAATGACATCAAACAATGCACCAGGCCCCATGCTGAGCATCTTCTGTGGATTATCTTATTCATCACCACAGTCAGCCAATGAGTAGATACTATCCCTGTTCCTATATTAGGAAACTGAAGCTTAGAGATGTGAAGGGTCTTGCCAAGGTCACACAGCTTGTAAATAGCAGAGCAGGGATTCTAAATCAGGTCTTTAAACAGCCAAACTTCTAACTATCAAAACAGGCTGTGTCTCTAAGGAAAGTCTGTACATTTTCATGCCCAGAAGGCACACAGGACAGCAGCCTGGTTCCTAAAGAGAAGACACCTATCAACTTTGATCAATAAAAGGCATTTAAAAATCCACAAAATGAGTCAACATGTGATGACATTTTCTTATGGAAGCAAAGTAAAAGTCGCCCCCAGAATGGCATCTGCCTGCTTATTTGAGTGGGGGTGGAAGGGTAACAGGAAAGAAGGAAGAAGTGAATAGCATCATCTGCACAATTTCCCAGCAAATTGAAATAAAAAATAATAAAACGATCATTGCACTCAATCAGGAATGGAGGCATCAAATAGACTATTGTAAAGAAAATATTGCAGTAGTGAGGCTCTTGGGCAGAATCAATTCCCCAACAGCCTGATAAGATTCTGCCTCAGGTCATAGCGCATGTGAGAGTCCCCCATGCACTTGGTGGGGAAAAACATTAGCTGCAGAAGGCACTTTCAAAAGGAGGATGACAATTTTTCAGTGATGAAACAAGCTTCACAAGAGTTGGTTTCAAAATTAAATGGCTTATATGATGTTCACTTTGACTCCTGACACATCAAAATATAAAATGCTCTTTTGCATGCATTCTCACAGCCATTTCTCTGTAATACTGCACTGCTTTGACAAGTGTGTTATGTTAGGAGGAAATTACACACAAAGGGAGGCGGGCTGCCTGGGGACCTAACCTATGGAGTCCCTGTGACTTGCTTAAAATTATTCAAAGATCAATACAAAGAGATGGGTCTTGCATCTCTCCCCTAAACCTCATCTGGTCTCTTGGAAAGGCAAGGATGAGAATTTTCAGCTTTGAACCCTCAACTTCAGAAACTCGCTAGCTTGGTTCTGCATATACTAAATTTCAGACTGGTTTCCACTCTCAAGTGATTCATTCTCAGAATGATTGGTCACTTGTTGGTTGACAGGTTATTTACTTAGATGCAGGCAGAAGGCAGTAGGACATCATAAGAAGAGTTTACTCCCAGCCCCTGGTCCTCAGATAGGAATCCACATAAACCATTTGTGGTACATTGTTTGCAATGTGGCCACAGCCCTTTACTGCTTCTTGGCCTGTGGCTTTGCAGCTCCTCCCATCAAGAGATAGTTTATTTCACCTCCTGTTGAGTTTTGTGTCTGGCTTTGACCAATAAAATGTCGCAGAAGTGATACTCTGCTGGTCTGGGCTGCAAGAATCTTGCACACTTCCACTCACTTCCATGGCCCCTGACTCCACCATGTGAACATGCCCAAGCTGACCTGCTGGAGCATCAGAGACCACATGGACCAGAGCCACATGAGCCCAGTTGTCCCAACCAACATCAGCAAGCCATCCACCTGGTCGTCATTCATCACAGGGGCATGAAGGAGCCCTGCCAAGACCAGAACTACCCAGCTGAGCCTCAACTAAATTGTCCACCCATTAGAATCATGAGTTAAACAAATGACTGTTGTGTCAAGCCTCTAAGTTTTTTTTTTAATGCACAATAGGTAACTGACATACCATCTCAGAATTAATTCTGTTATTGGTAGGAAGCCTCATAACTGTCCCTGCCCAACACTGAGAGCTGGGGGAGTCCAGGCCGTGTGACAGTTGAGTGATCCTGGGCTCAAAATCAGTGCCTTTGGAGCAAAACTTGGAGCTTCTACAGGACAGAGCTCAGAATGTTCTATAAACCAGATCACATGCAGGTGCAAAACATAAGTCATAAGCATGGTATCTAAATACCAGATAACAGTGAATATTCCTGAGGGCATGCAGGGGTCATGAGTGGGAAACAGGCAGAAGGTGGAAGACAAGGGGTGGCAAACTCCTCGGCAGTTGTGTCATTTGCTGGGTGTGCTCCCCAAGCACAGACGCCCTTACTCAGTATGCTCACTAGGACCTCACACTCAGGAGCTGTTCAATCAATGTTTGTAGAGTGAATAAGTGACCTGACAGCCCATACTTGGGACTTGCCTCTTTGCATCTGTGGCTGAGTAGACAGGAAACATGGGGCTTTCTTCCCAGAGGGAACATGCCCAAATGATCAAAGAATCCACTACTTTAAAACAAATTAAGAAGTATTTATATAGCCCTTCCTATGGGTTGGTAGGGTTCCAATCACTTAATAAATAATAATCCACTTAATCCTCTTAATAGCCATATGAGGTAGGCATGCACTTTATCCATATCTCCCCCATGAAAAGCAGAGGGATGCAGCCCAAAGACATGCAGCCAGCAAGCAGCAGAACCAGAAGCCTGGCTCTCGAGTCCGCTGCTGGCATCTCATCATGCTGCCCGTCCTAAAGTCATCACGATGAACACAGAGGCTTTAAAAAGTGCTTAGGTCAACCCCTCTTTCTACAGATGTAAACACATGAGCCCAAGGATTACATGACTATCTCAAAATCCCACCGTTAATGATCCAGCAGAGGCTGGACCAGAATACACATCTCCTGACACATAGTTTGGTATTTTCTCCTTGATACCACACTGAGGATGTGAAAAGCTATTTTATGGGCATCTTTATTTCTGACAGGGTTCAGAATTTTGAGACATCTTGAACTCTGAATCTCAAACCCAAGAAGCAGTAACAACTAACAGGATGAGTATTAGGGAGGAGAAAGGAAACATGAAGGAGACAAGTGACAAAACCTCCAGTCCTTAGATAGCCAAGTTATGTCACAATGGACCATAGGTCCCACTTACAGACTGAAATCTACTGGGGATTCCAGAAGCCTCCAGGACTCAAGTTTTTGTTTAGCATGTGTGTGGAGGGGTCTGATGGACTAGTACAGAGCTTCTCAAATGCTACAAATCACCTGGGGATCTGATTAAAATGCAGATTCTCATTAATAAGTGCTGGGCAGGGCGGGAGATTCTGCAGTTCTAACACACTCTTAGGTGATGCCAGTGCTGCTCATTTGTGGACCACACTTTGAGTAGCAAGGAAATACAGCCCTTAGCTGGGTTCTTCAAATACAATCTAAGGTCCTGATGCAGACAAATTCTACTCAGGGACCTGAGACAGCCTGAAAGTAAAACCCTAAATTTTGGTCAGTGGTCATTCAGAGATCTAGGCACATGAGATATATTCATATAAATATTAACACAAGTATGCACATAGAAAATACAGTTTAGTTTTTCAAAAAGGAGAAAATACACTTAGAGATCGCTAACATTACATGAAGAAAGACAGCCAGGTTTTATGTGCCATGTGATGTGACACAGTAGGAAGTACCCAACACTGTCTATAGAATATTCTCGCCAAAAATCATTGAATTAGAGCAGACCTTTAACTCTAACTACCAGTTTAGAGGAAATACAGGGGAACAGAGGAACATGTTAAACACCCATGAGGTACCAAAAAATCCAGAATATGAGAAATTTTACAGAACAAATGAACTGATATCTTCAACAAAATTTATGCAAAATAAAAATAAGAATTGAGACTTAGAAGTCTCTTAAGAGACACATGGGCCCAGTGCAATGTAAGGACCTTGTTAGGATACTGATTTAAACAAAGTGTAAAAAAAAAAGTTTAAAAGACAATCTAGAGGAATTATTTTTGTTAGCTACAAAATTTTTTTCAAAAACCTGTTTTGGGGCACATACTGAATTATTTACAATGAAACAATCTGATATTATTCAGAGGAATCCAGTGGTGGCTAGGGGAGGATCGTACCAGGGCACAGAAAAAACAGGTTGGCAGAGAACTAAGCCTTGAAGCTGGTGATGGGAAGGTTGGGGGATATTATACTAGTTTCTCTGTTTTTCTATTTGTTTAAAGATTTCCAAATTTAAGGTTGTAAGTAAATAAATAAGCAAGGAAAGAAAGAGAGAGAGAGCAGTGAGCAAGAGGAGGGAGGGAGGAAGAGAGAGAAAAAAAAGGAAGAAAGGATGAGGTGGGAGACGGAGGGGAGGAGAGAGAGGAGTGCTCAGAGAGGGCCACCTCGCACCCAATTACTCTTCAAAATAAGTAGATTCAATGAACTTGTGATTCCAATTTCAATACCAAGTAAGAGTCTAGGACATATTATTGAAATGGTGAAAGTTAAATTTGAAAAAAAATAAAAGAAGAACAAAAAGAAAAAGAAAGCTGAGATCGCCAGGCCCCACTAAGGGTGGGTTGCTGAAGACCCTTCCCTTTATATTATGGCTTCTTGACAGGCCTGTCAGAGATCCCATAGACATAAGGCCTCTGGATCCAGCAGACCATTTGTCAAAGTCTCTCACGATCTTTGTAAAGAAGGCAGAGATCATGGCTCAGGTGAGAGCTCGGCGAGGTGGATTGATGACTGGCTGAACATCCATCCCCAGGAGGAGCCCTCGGGAGGCTGGGGGCAGCTCTTCAGCAGAGGCTGAAGGACTCCTGTTCAACATGCTCTTGTTCTTTGTCAATGACAGATGAAGATATACAAGCTGTGTTGGTCAAAGTGACAGGGGACATAAAGTCCAAAGGACTACCTTTGAATACGTTTGATGACAGAATTATTATCTAAAGACATCTCAACATGCTACAATAGAAGCTACGTTAGCAGGCTGAAATGTAATAGTGTTTATTATCAAACAACCAACCAGGAAAGTCAAGGTGAGGAAAAGCCCAAAGCCTGTGGCTGATGCAAAAGTATGTGAGTGAAAGCCTGACCGTGGACCAGGTGCACTTAGGGCTCTTGTAAGATACAGATGAAGGGACACTTCCTTCCCAATGTTGTCATCATCCACTCCTGGCTGGAGAAACACTGACTTAAAGATTTTCTCTTGGGCTTCCCTGGTGGCACAGTGGTTGAGAGTCCGCCTGCCAATGCAGGGGACACGGGTTCGTGCCCTGGTCCGGGAAGATCCCACATGCCGCGGAGCAGCTGGGCCCGTGAGCCATGGCCGCTGAGCCTGCGTGTCCGGAGCCTGTGCTCTGCAACGGGAGAGGCCACAACAGTGAGAGACCCGCGTACCGCAAAAAAAAAAAAAAAAAAAAAGATTTTCTCTTACCGTAAATTCCACAGGAGTCAACAATCTAAGTAGCCGCCAAAGCTAATTTGATCTGCTAATTTGATTTTAATGTACATTAAAACAATTATTTTCCAGAATTGGGGATGAAAGTAGTAACCGCGTCTACCATTTAGTAAGCGTTTACTACGTGAGGCATCATGCCAGGTACTGTACATACGTTATCTTATCTAATAGCCATACTACCCTTTCTATGTGAATGCTAATAATCTCACCTTCTAGATGGGGAAACTGGGGTCCAGAGTGCTTCAGTGACTTGGCTGGAGTCACACAGCTGGCAAGGATCAGAGCTGGGATGCAAAGGAAACCCTGCTGTGTGGGTGTGGCTTAGGAACACAAACTGTCTGGGATGGTCCAACAAAGTGCTGAGTATGGGACTGAGTTCTAGTTGCCACACTTTAGGAGAGCACTGGCACAACTTCGCCTGTGTCTAAAGCCTGGTGTTTCTGGTCAGGCCAGTGAGAGGACCAGCAGATCCTAAGAGGCCCAATTAGAGCAACAGGTGATTTCTCCTGTCACAGTAGGTGCTTAGTGAATGTTTGCTGAATGGCTGACTTTAGCTGGAAAGAAGTTTCATGCTGTCTGCTGTTTGGTGTCTAATGCTGTATAACAAACCGTCCCAAAGCACTGGCTTAGAACAGTAAGAGTCATTTACTACTGTTCTCTCTCATGGTTCGGGGAGCCGGCTGGGCTTAGCTGAGGGATTCTCACTCAGGGCCTCTCAGGTGGCTGCAGTCATGTGGCGGCAGAGGCTGGCATCATCTCTGAACTGAAGCTTCTTTGCCCCCTTGTCTGGGGCCTGAGTTGGGAAGACAGTGAGCTGGGTTCCTCAGCACCTTCCTTTCTCTACGTGGTTTCTCATGTGGTTTCTCCAGCATGGTGGCTTCTGAGTAGTTGGACTCCTTATAAGGTGGCTCAGTGTTTCAAAGATTCAAGTCCCAGGTGAGAAGAGAGTTCAGTGGTAGCTGTATTGCCAGCAAGCCACACGGTGTGACTTCTGCTGCATCCTTACTGTCAAGTCCACCACAAAGGCCTGCCCAGTTTCAAGGGGAGGGTACACAGAATCCACCTCTTGAAAAGCCAGGGGAGAGATTCTGGAAGAGCTTCTTGGACCAGACATGTTGTTGCAGCCATTTTTGTAAAATCCGCCACTTCCACCCAAGAATATTTGGGGTGAAGGTGAGGGGCTAGAATTGTTCTATAAGGAGTGAACTTAGGCCAGGTTATGGAAGGAAAGTAAAACGGAGACAGATTTTCCTTCAATAAAGGAGGATGTTTTAAAGGTGATGGTTTCTCTTAAGGTGGAATGAATTTTCTGCCACTGAAGGATTAAGCGTGGACTGTCAGAGCCCTTCTACGGATTGATAGAGTAAGGTATCTGCTCCCTCTGTCTGAGTGTATCCAGACATCTGCCAAGGGGACTAATTTAAGGGCAAGTATCTATAGCAAGAAGTCTTCACGAGAACCAGAAAGGTCAGAGTAGTGGGCAAAGCTAAAATTTTAAACTTTTAAAAAACATAAAGAGCATGAGACCCAGGCTGCCATTGGTGGGATATTCAAGTTGGGGGGTGGAAACAAGAGTTTGAAGCCAGAGAAGAGCAAACAAGTATAAACAACGTGCAGCTGGATCTAAAGATTTGGAAAGTGGGTAAAGGATGGCAGAAGAGGCCTGAGCCTCTTCCCACCCTGGAGTGATGAGAGTGTGTTTCACATGCCAGCTGGGGTACCAGGGGTGCTGAAGGGGGAGGAGGGATGCTGGAAAGAGGTCAGCCTGGCCTTGAACACTATGTAGCCAGGAACACTTAAGCATCAAGTGGAGGACTTGAATTAGTGTGAACAATCAGGCACCTTCTGAAGCTAAGACTTAATTCTCATGTCAAGAATCATGTGGTAAATGATGGTCAGTCTCTAGGTATTTATAAATCAAAACTGCTACCATGCTCCTCCAGGTGCTATACGAGTCTTGACAGAGTAAGGATTTTTCTGCCCTCTGATAAGTTCTAATGAACAACCATCCCTGTGTGCCAGCTTCAGGCTGTGACGACACTCAGGCAGGGAATCACAGCTTCATGGCCTTACACATCAGCTCACTGCATGGTTTTGAGAAGGTTAATTTCATAATTAAAATCCATGTCTGATGAACAACCCAGCACCAAGGAGCCATAGCAAGTCTCCTGCAGTCCTGGTAAAGGTCTTTGTAAAACTGGGTTTGATACACAGAAGAGAAATCACAATGTATTACATTTATCTATCTATCTATCTATCTATCTATCTACCTATCTATCTATCTATCTGTACAGGCTACTGGGAAAGCTAAGTACCTTAAGATAAAATAATACAGACAAGAAGTTGAGATAAAATAAGTGATGGGCAAATACACGTCTGAATCAATAAAGGAAACTTCATCCTGGATCACCAAAAGGACAGGGGCATTGGCTGGCTTTTGTGGTAAGTCAATGAGTCAAGTGAGTCACTGGCCTCATGTGAGGATGAAAAAAATGGGTGGAACAGATGGAACGGTAGTGATCTTCCAGAGACCGAGAACGACCCAGTTTGGTTAATAAGCCAGCAGTTCCATATCGTACTCAAAGAGACGGGCCGCACTAAATCATCACGCCTGGGACGTCCACCATAAACCATAAGGTGCTGGTCTTTCCCCACTGTTCATAAAGTGGCCAGTGAGCCAGACCTCTCAGTTATAGAGTACATCAATCTAGTAGCAGATACATGAATTTAAATCCATATTGAGATACAGTTCAGTCGGTGGGGAGTATGATTCATGACTTTAGTTTAAAACCTCTCTGGAGCAACGTAGCTAGACTGGAATCTGTTATCCTTCACCCCTTGATGTTCACCTTCCCATGATACAGGTGGGTGGGCAAAACTGAACAGAGTCCCAAGTTGAAAAGTGGCCCAAAGGTTCAAAGAGGAGATGTAGATCGAGACCAAAACCCCCATGCCTACTTTGAATTATAGAATTTAGAAGTTGGAAGAGGCCTTAGAAATTATCTAAACCAATTTCTCATCTTATAGTTGGAAAAACTGATTCCATAAAGGAAAATGTACATATCTCCTGGCCATTTCTTTCTTATAGAGCATTTAGCCAATGCACACAGTGAAAAAGAATGGGAAAAATAGAATTTGGGCTTGCAGAATTTTATTTTAGAAACCCTGCCATAGAATAACTGCTGTATCACTTGCCACCCTTGGGGCATGACCTGGTGGGAAGGAAGAAACACTGTGGGTCAGGAATTCTGTGATCTGGTCCCACCAGCATCTTAACTAGCTCTGGAATGTTCTCTCAGGTCCCTTTCTGATTTTCTTTCTTTATCCCCAAACCTATCAGAGTTCAGAGCACATGGTTGATGCTAAAGAAATGTCTGATGAATGAATCAATGCACTTAAGCTCTAAACTTCCATGCTTCTCTGCATAGTAATAAGAAAAAAAGTAAGTCCTCTTGAAAAGGGAAGGCTTCATCTATCAGAATGTGGATATATTCAAATTCCTGGATATGTGCTAAGATAAATGCACAGTAATTTTGCTAAAAATACTTTTTAAAAAAAGCAATTAATTTAAGGGCACCTTGACGCCCCAGAGATGTGCATTCATACCATTCAATTTAGGAAGAGGAGCACTTCATTTTTATTCACTGGAGAATCAAGACCTCTGGGGACAGCTTTAAAAATTGATCTCCCTTTAAGCTTCCTTTATCCTTGCTTCTCAAAGCAAGGTCCCTGGACCAGCAGCAGCAGCATCAGTATTATCTGGGTGCTTGTTAGACTTGCAGAATTTCAAGCCCAACCCTAGAGTTTGAATCTGCATTTTTTTTTTTGTTTTTTTTTTTGCGGTACATGGGCCTCTCATCGCTGTGGCCTCTCCTGCCACGGAGCACAGGCTCCGGACGCGCAGGCTCAGCAGCCATGGCTCACGGGCCCAGCCGCTCCACAGCATGTGGGATCCTCCCGGACCGGGACACGAACCTGTGTCCCTTGCATCGGCAGGCGGACCCTCAACCATTGCGCCACCAGGGAAGCCCTGAATCTGCATTTTAACAAGAGCTCCAGGTGATTTGTGTGCGAGCTGAAGTTAGGGAAGTGCTGTCATAGATCAGTCCAGCAGGCTGAGATGGTTAGGAGAAGTGCCATCCACTTTGCAGTTTATAGTTCCCTCTGTCTCTATCAAAAAAACCGCCATTTGCACCGCCTACTTAAAAACTTAAGGATAAATTCCCAGTGGAACAAACTTCAAGAAGCCTTCAGAATATTTCCTTCTTAATTATTAGATAGAACCATATGAAATCACTGGTACTCAATGGTTTTGAACTACAAAATGGCCATTTCATATATTTCAACTGCTTACAATGCACCAAGCTTTGTGTTAAGTACTTTTAACCATGGTCATTCTAATCCACAGAACACTCTATAAGATAAATAGTAAGTCAATTTTGTAGTTGAGGAAGTTAAGGACTAGAAAAGTCACGTTCACAAAGTTTCACAGCCAGGAATGAAAAGGCTCACGTCCACACCCAACCCTGACCCTGAGGCCCAGCCTTTCTCAAGGTGTGAACCTTAGACCACCACGTGGGAAGTCTGTTAAAATGCATATTCTAGGTACCATCCCAGACATATTGAATCTAGATCTCCGGTGTTGGGGATTATTTTATTAGCTTCCCTGGGAATTGGGCATGTTTTATTCAAGAACGAATTGAACCCCATTCTTTTTATACCCTGCTTCCTTTCCAAGTAGGTGGTGAAAGGCCACTGGCATAAAAATCTAACTCACCCCAGGGCAGACTAACCATATACCCAATTTCCCCAGGACAGTCGTGGTTTATGGACACTGTTTATGTTCACATTACAATTTCTAAGAATTCCTCCTTTGATTCTCAAGAGTTCTGGTTTGGATGATAAATTATATGGTGGCCTTGTGATAAGGGGAAAATTCGGTTGGGTTTCTCCCAAGAGAGCACCAGGGCTCTCTCCCCATCAGGCAGGTCTCTTGAGCTTCCCAGTGAGCTGGGCAGGGCTGGGTCTGCCCCGGTACATCCAGTGTCCTGAGTCTCACTCTCCCCCTCCTCTGATCCTGGCCTCCCAGGCCTGCAGCTCCAGGCCAGCAGTGGCAGGCAGGCTAAGGCATTCACACAGGAATGCCCACGCTGCCATTCCCTGGAAACCTGCTAGAAACCTTTGAGCTGTTTTGATCTATGCTCCACTGAGAACACTGTCTCTTTTCCATGTATCATCCTCTGTGCCATCGGGGTAGCCTTGCCTGAGACCCCTTCTCCCTGACTATATAGGTATGTCCCCACTAGGCCACTAGGGCTAATGAGGCCTGACTCTTCTCTGGGACACAGGACCAGGCACTGAGTGAAATCCCAATGGGTGTTTGCTGATAGTCCAAATGATCAAATTAATGCAGTTATCAGATTATTGTCCCAGGAGCAGGTTTTGACAATTGAGGAGAAAGGAGAACCAGAAAACTAGTGGGCAGAGAATGTGATTACATCAAGGCCTTGAGGGAGTTGAGAAAAGAAAAAGCCCAAAGGGTGTCTGAAATGTCAGGATACAAAAAAAATAAACTTATCTTTAAAGAATATGTTAGCTTCACTGTCAAATAATATAACCGATATATTCTCCTTCAACGTCTAGACACCTTTTCAGGTAAAGTGTCCCTACATTTAAAAGAATGGATCTAATTACGAATGTACTACAGAGCATCCAGAAAGTCTGGAAAAACAAAGAAAATAATCTATTCATTATATCTTTTTCATATTAACATGTTGGCCCATTTCATTAAATTTACAGGAATTTTATCTGCAAACATGTCTGGAGGTTGAAGAAAATGTAACTTACCTACCACTTAAAAATAAGTTTATCTTATGTGTGATGGTTAATTTTATGTGTCAACTTGACTAGGCTATGTGGCACCCAGACATTGGTCAAACGCTATTCTTGGTGTGTCTGTGAGGATGTTTCTGGATGAGATTAACATTTGAATCTACAGACTGAGTAAAGTAGACTGCCCTTCCCAGTGTGGGTGGGCCTCATCTAACCAGGTAAAGACCTGAATAGAACAAAAAGGCTCAGTAAGCAGGAACTCCTCCTGCCTGACTGCTTGAGCTGTGACAGCAATCTTCTCCTGCCCTAAGACTGGAGCTTACACCATCAGTTTTCCTGGTTCTCAGGTCTTTGGACTTGACCTGGACCTACACCTATACGACTGGCTCTCCTGGGTCTTCAGCTTGCCAACTACAGATCTTGGGAGTCTCAGTCTCCATAATCATGTGACCCAATTATTTACAATAAAGCCCGTGGCTCATATGATTACAGAGGCTGAGACATCCCAAGATCTGTAGTCAGCAAGCTGGAGACCCAGGAGAGCCAGTGGTCCAGAAGTTCCGGGCCAAGTACTAAGGCCTAAAAATATATATTCCTGAACATCTGCCTACCCTCAGGTCCAGGGCAAAATTCAGAATTGCTATAATTCAGCCTTTTCCAATATCAGTTCAACCAATCAATATATTACCCACCCACTCCCAGTAAGTTTTAGTGGTCAAATAAATGAGAGAAACACTAGATAAAGGGAAAATATGGAACCAGAAGCTTTAAGATGATTGCATGTACATGAGCCTCAAAGAGAGGAATGTAACATGTTAGTCCTTCTCTAACGCTTTTGACCACTTATTCCCCATTCCTCCATCACCCTCTTTTTATTCTTGCAAGACTGATGTTCCAAGAAACACACTGGGGAAAAGCTGTGCCCAATCCATTCAGAATGGCCAGTTCTGATCATAAAGAAGCCAGCGGCAGGTTGGGCCTCTGTGATGTCTTCTGTGGATGGTACCCTAGGATCTACAAGGTCCTTTCCATTCAAATGCCAAAGAGCTTGTACATATCTGTTAGCTCCACTTTTGTCATCATAAAGCAAGATTGTGTCTCTTCCTGTAGAATCTGCTTCATTTAGGACTGAAGATCAATATGAAGCATAAGGACTATGATTCCTGGCTCTGATGTTTACCAGCTCTATGACCTCAGGCAAGGTGCTAACTTCTTTGTGCTTACTTCCCTATCTACAAAATGGAGATGATAATAGTCGTTGTGAGGGTTAAAGGAATGAATGCACATATAGTCTTAATATAGAGTTGTGCTGTCGCATAGGGTAGCCACCATCCACATGTGGCTATTTCCACTAAAATTAATTAACAATAAAATTAAAATTCAGTTCCTTGGTTGCACTAGTCACATTTCAAGAGCTTAATGGCCACCATATTGGATAGTATAGAAGAGCCATTTCCATTGTCACAGAACGTTACAGAGCCTGGGCAGCCAGCAAGTGCTGAATAAGGGCTAGGTTTTATTTTCCCAAGGCCCAAAAATAGGTCAGGTTGGTTGATTAGATCCTTAACTCTTCAGTCAGATCTCCCTCTAGGGGATGAATACAAATTGTATGTTCTCAGTCACTCTTTGCCCTCTCTTCTCTTTATCTGTTTCCACTTCCCTCCCACCTCCCTCCCTCCCTCCCTCCCTCCCTTCCTTCCCTCCTTTCCTCCCTCCCTCCTTCCTCCCTCCCTCCTTCCTCCTCCCTCTTCCTTCCCTCCTTTCCTCCTTTCCTCCTTTCTTTTCCTTTCTCCCTGCCTCTGTCTTTTTCTGAAATAGAAGTATCACCAGAGAGTTTCCTGGTCCTTTATCATAATTTGATACCTGAACCTTTGCTGTTGTGTTTTCCTAGTAAAATACCCTGCTCTCTGGGTTCACTGTTCCAGGATCACTGTTGCATGTGCCCAAGGGCTTGCACTGCTCTCACACCACCTCTGGGAGGCCCAGACTTTGTGAGTCAGAGAGCTAAGACTGTCTTTCCACCAACTCCATCCTTTCTCGCTATCAAAGTGAAAGACTTTGACATACATAAATGTGCACCTACTAAATTATTTGTAGTAGCAAATGTCGCTGTAATGAGATCAGCCAAACACTATTGCCATGGGCTGCTGCCTAGGCCTTAGAGAAACAGGCTAAAGGAAACTTTCTGTTGATAATACTCATCGTGATAAGATGTGACCACCATTCCTTTCTAAAAGGATCATAATGGATATGGATTCTTAGTTTTGGAGTTTGGCTCGTTAAAATACCAAACAGAATTCTATGGGGAATGAGCTATATTGATTGGTTCATTTTGCTTTTATGGGTTTGTCTCCTATGAAACATGTAATTGTATTTTATAGTTGCTATAATATGCAAGAATTAAAGACCTAATTTGGGGGGCTTCCCTCGTGGCGCAGTGGTTGAGAGTCCGCCTGCCGATGCAGGGGACACGGGTTCGTTCCCCGGTCCGGGAAGATCCCACATGCTGCGGAGCGGCTGGGCGTGTGAGCCATGGCCGCTGAGCTTGCGCTTCCAGAGCCTGTGCTCCGCAATGGGAGAGGCCACAACAGTGAGAGGCCCGCATACCGCAAAAAAAAAAAAAAAAAAAAGACCTAATTTGGCTAAACAAGAATTGACTTATAAATTATGAAACATTCTCTCCCATCAAACTCCTGGACAATTAAATGAAACTTTAGCAAGTGCTATCTTTGTAGATTGTTTTGTATTTGGGCTGGGAGCTGGAAGAGTGGGAACTTTTTTTTCTCCTGTCACTTTTTAACTTTCTTAGCACTTAAGCCACTAGTAATGAGTTTCGGGATTTCAGACAAGGCTGTTAAACTTTTGCTGAGGTATATTAAGCTGTCTTTTCTTTCACATTATTTTGCTTCTAAAATCTCAAAGTGAACTGCCCTGACTGGTATGGTGGCAAAGGCACAGGTTCTGGCGGTAATTAGACTTAAGTTCAAATTAGACTCTGCCACTCCTTCCTCATTTCAGTAGGCAGGTTGTACTTTCCTGCACCTTGTTTCTGCAATTGACCACGTACCATGCCTTTGCTGGTGGGAAGTGAGCAGACGTGATGCACAGAATAACTTGAAAAGCACTTGCATTGTCGGGCTTGCCATATTGTTCTATCACAGCCATGAGAAGAACATGCTTATTTTAGCACCTGGTCTCAGGAGAAGGAGAATAAGCACTGGAGGAGAGCCACCCCCAGCCAAGCTCAACCTAGACAGCCGACTCTTAGCCCATAGGTGTATTTCTGGGCTGAGGAAGTGATCAGCGCTGTATGGTGCTGCAGTTGTATCACAGCTAACTGACATACCCTGTCAAGCATTATTTACCCATCACCTTCTCCCACTGTCAAAAGGGATGGCTCTCTCTCTCAGCACTGCCCTTAGAGATGAAGAAAGTCACCAACAAGAATAAAGAGATTAAAAAAAAAAAAGAATAAAGAGATTAGTCCATGTGCTGAATGGATATGTACACATCCAGTGCAGAACAGTTCTTCCTATCTGCAAGAGTCAAGTTTATAGAGACAGGAAAGCATTTGTGGTGTCTAAGGAGTAACTGCCTGGAGACTAAGAATATAGCCTTTACACCATGAAACATATACTAGAGAACAGAGCTGCTAAACAAGACAAACCATTAGAAGACAAGATAATAGACAGAAGGAGGAAAAATATGAGGGGAGATGACTAAAACCTAGATGCAAAAGATATTTAAGGGCCTAGCTGAATCCAAAAAAGAAAGATGAGGAGAAAGCCTAAATAAGATTAATTTATGTGGGGTTTTTTTCCCTTTGTTTAAATCAGAGTCTACAACTCTCACAGGGAATCCAAGCATCTATCATGACTCCCTTAATGGTAGATTCACAGTGGCTGAGGGATTTATCAAGGTAAATGAGCTTCATAAACCCATCCACTTCAGTGACAGGTGGTGAAACAGGAAGTGACTCTGCACCCCATCCCAGGGAATCCTTGCACTTCAGCACAAAGAAGCACTGAGTGAGAAAGAAGAGCAGAAGAGACCAGGGGGGCTGGAAAAGGGGTGCACAGAGATGTGGACCTCAGGACCAAATGCTCAGGCTAAGCAATGAGAACACAGCTTAAGCAAAGAAATGGGATCTTTTCTGGACTGAAGAGTGTTAGCCATTAAATTCCAGAGTCCCCGTCTTATTTGACACTGTCTGGCGAGCGAGTATTGTACAAGGAAATCTTTGCATCCGGGGATAACACTAAGGTCTTTTGAGTAATACATATAAGGCAGTTCAAGAAAGATCCCACAAGACTGATGGCTAAAAGGCGGCAGGTGAGACTCAGTGTTGACAAATGTCTGATAAAATGTTTCAAGAAAATGGCGTTCTTCCATGAAACAACATCAGTAGTGTCTATATGGCCAGTAACTTTAGGTGATTAGAAAGAGGGGTATACCCACAAAGACAAAAAAAATAGGAAAGATGATGTTAGAAGAAGATGGAAAATGATAGACAAGTAGGAAGTGACTCCGTAGAAAAGAGAAACAAGAATGCTAAAGGCCTATAGAGGAGGGTGCCAGTAATATGCAAAGGGATTCAGACTGCAGAACCCAGAAACACTCAGAAATCGAAGCTATCAGGGGAAGGGTGGGGCAGAAAGCAGAAGGGTTGGTATACAGTCTGTATAAGGAGTAGTTAGACACCCAGATCCCCTCTCCTACACCCTCAGCCACTAAATGACAATTATTCTCCTACCCAACAAAGAGATGGAAAATTTTTTTTTCTAAAAAAATTGAACAAGGGTGGCTCCACTTCCTGTATGGTGAAGCACTATGTTAAAAAGACACTTAAGGAAACAGTTACATAAGTAACAGGCAGGTCCCTATCCTCTTTCCTCTACTTGCTTACTAAACACTAGACAGGTGACTGGAAATATTTCCTGCAAAAATAAACAAGCCTAAGAGAAAGATTTCCCCATGGAAAAGGCCGGTTTACTCCCTGATTTTGCTTTAGTGAAACACAAAGATTTGACAAGCCTTACTCATATATACAGAGCTTTCACCACTTTTTTAATACTTCATATAAAATATGATTAGATCTCCAAGGATCACCGGATATGTGTGAAAGCTCTCAACATCAAAGACTGAAACTGGATTGGCTGCATCTAACAGTTGGTCAAAAATAATAATGTTTTAAATATAAGAGGAATTAATATCATTTTTGTGTAAAAGAAGTCTGAAAGTAGTCATTCCATGATGTGTATGGTGGTACAGAGTCATTAGGGACACAGGCTGTTTCTTTGAAGATAACAGAAAGCTGTTTCATCAAGCTAGCATCTAGATTCTGACCTTAACTAACCTCACAGTCCAAGATGGCAATTAGAGCTCCAGCCATCATGTCCAATTCCAAACAGTAGGGAGGAAAAGAGCACAAAGACAAAAAAGCAAACCCTCCAGTTGAGTCATCTCTCTCTAGGCAGCTTCCCTAGCAGCCCTCCAAATACTTCTACTTACCTTTCACTGGCCAGAACACCCTCCTTCTCTAGCTACCATGGAGGCTGCTAAATGCAGTCTTTCAGCAGGATACATATCTGTCCTGAATAAAATTGTTTTATGGAAAAAGGAGAGGATAGATTTCTGATAGACCCAGCAATCTCAGACACATAAACACACACAGGTGCATGCACACATACACACACACTGAATAAAGGAATTGGAAAGAAACATGGTTGATATGCTGGGAAGAGAAGAAAACCTCAAAAAGTATTTTCAGAAAGTTAGAAGATGTTTCACCCCATGAATAAAAAACATATTTCTATTTAAAAGAAATGAACAAAAAATAAGAGCTGTATGAAATTTAAAATATGGTAGCCACCAAAAAAAGGAGAGTGAATTGAAACATACAGTTGAAGAAATCGCACATAAAAATAAAAGCAAATAGACTCAGAGATAGAATAGTAGAAAAGACCAGGAAACTAGAAAATTAGTCCAGAAAGCTTAATATCCTAATAATGTTTGGGAAAGAGATTTTAGAGAAAATTGAAGGAGGTTAAAAAAATAATTAGTTTTCTCTCTTTTGAAGGATATGTTCCCAATTGAAAGTGCTCACTGAATATCCTGTAAAATAAAGGAGAAAAAATCACAAAAGGTACATTATTACGAAATATAAGAACACCAGAAAGACAAGACAAAATTTCCAGAAAGGAAAAAAAAGAAAAAAAGATTCCCAAAGCAACAATAAAAGATGGAAGATAGAATTCAAAGGAAAAATGTCTTATACAATCTGAGGGGTAATTATATTCAATCTAGAATCCTATACCCAGCCAGACTATCAATCAAATGTGAGGATAGAATAGCCATTTTCAAACATGAAGTGACTCAAAATGTTTATTTCCCATGCATTCTTTCTTGGAAAACCATTAGAAGATTTTCCCTGTTGAAATGATGCAGTAAACAAAGAAAAGGGAAGATGTGAGACCCAAGAAACACAAGATCCAACACAGAAGGTAAGTAAAGGAAGTTCTCAGGATAACGACAAGGAAGTTCTCTGGACGTCAGCTTTGCAACAGGCCTGGGGAACAACCAGTCAAGATTGTAGGAGGTGGATAGACTGGTCCAGCACAGGTGGAAGTAAGCAAAGGCATTAGAACTGATGAATATGACCATCCTGAGAGAGCCTTTATGTTTCTAACAGAGAAAACTGGTTCACATTCATAATGCTTTACAAGTAACAAAACTGTAACAGGCTATTATCTCCTTTAAAAAAAAAACAACTGAGGGACTTCCCTGGTGGTCCAGTGGCTAAGACTCCATACTCTCAATGCAGGGGCCCTAGGTTCAATCCCTTTCAGGGAACTAGATCCCGCATGCCACAACTAAAGATCCTGCATGCTGCAACTAAGACCCAGCACAGCCCAATAAATAAATAAATAAATAAATAAATATATTTTTTTTTGATGGTACACGGGCCTCTCACTGTTGTGGCCTCTCCTGTTGCGGAGCACAGGCTCCGGACGCGCAGGCTCAGAGGCCATGGCTCACAGGCCCAGCTGCTCCGCGGCATGTGGGATCTTCGCGGAGCGGGGCATGAACCCGTGTCCCCTGCATCAGCAGGCGGACTCTCAACCACTGCGCCACTAGGGAAGTCCTAAATAAATATTTTTAAAAAATAAAAATTAAAAAAAATATTAAAAAACTGAAAATTTGTATCAAAGGGATATATAATATAGGATAATTCATAGCTCATTTATGAACAATATTTACAAAGCTATAATAATGCAAAATGTTAATATAACCAGAAATTATGATGTAACCATATTAGAAAGATGGGGGAGGAAAGTTTAGGAAGTATATGTGGAATATAAAATTAATGAAGTTAAACATAGCAGTTTAAGCATATGATTTAGGAAAGTAGTGGTAAATAGAAGAAAGAGTAAAAAAAGAATTAAGACCAGTTGCCTTTGGGGAGTGGGACTCCTGGGTGGAGAGCGGTAAGGTAAGTTACTGCTGTTTTTCATGATAAACATTATGGAAGTCCACTTGACTTTTAGAACTATGACACCTATTGTTATGATGAAATTAATCATCTATGCAGAAGCAAACAAAACAAACTGGTTCTATAATGACAATTTCTGGGAAGCACTTGAAAAGATTTGGAAAAAAAGGAGAAAAAAAGAAATGTCAAACTGTTTGAGCACAGCTCTGCATTCTTCTGCTCAGACCCCCACATGCATTTCTGTCCTCCCTGCTCAGAAAAGCTTTGCCAAAGCAGGAAAATACCCAAGAAGAGATCTGTATTAACCCAGCAGTAAAGCTGTTTCACCCTAAAGTGACCGCCTTCTGTCAAGATGCTGGCCCTCCCATTATTCTAAAAAGCAAGACTAGTAATAAGGTCCTCTGTCTTAGAAGGTGAAGACATTATCTACGTTTAATGTCACGAAAGTTCTGCCAAGAAGAATAAACTTAGTGTCATAGGAGTAGAAAAAGGCACAGGGGACAAGAGTGTCCCTATGCCCTTTCCTCATCGTCACAAATATAAAAAGTATTAACTGAGAGATGTAAGTCAGTAAAAATGCATTCAATCAGCTCTACCAATTATAAAGCTAAATCTATGTAAATATCTGAAACATTTCATCAAGAAACACTCAACTGCTGAATTGAGTGAACCACTCAAGACATGCAATAATATGGGTCAATATAAAAAAAGTGATGTTAGGACTTCCCTGGTGATTAGTGGTTAAGACTTCGCCTTCCAATGCAGGGGGTGCGGGTTCAATCTCTGGTCAGGCAGCTAAGATCCCACATGCCTTGCAGCCAAAAAAACCAAAACGTAAAACAGAAGCAATACTGTAACAAATTCAATAAAGACTTTAAAAATGGTCCACATCAAAAAAAATCTTTAAAAAAAAATGTTGAGTGAAAGAAGCCAGACACAAGAGTACATACTGCATTTATTCATTTTGCCATTGTTCTCTAAACTGTACATGTGTGATTCACATACTCTTCTAGGATGATATGATATGATATGTTCCTAATTTGAACCATTCTGAGGTTTACTCTTGCAATATTTCTGGAATATAATACTTCTACCTAAAAATACTATCTATGGAGGTCATTAATGTCTGCTGAAAACCTACTGTCCTGTAGCTACATTATATATATCATCATCTTTATACTCAGAGTAGCACTTTATTAGTTATCATGGTTCTAAATTAAAGATTAGACAACTGAGGCTCAGAAAGGCGAAATAACCTTGCTCAAGACCTAGACACGCATGCAGATCTACTTGACTCCAGGGTCTCTGCTCTTTTGACAGCATCAGATTGTGGTAATTTCATTCTTTGAAGAGGTATTTCTTTTATTTTAAGAGGAAACAAAGGATTATTTGGAGTTGTATGCAGAACATGATCAGGAAAGGCAGTTGAAGCTCTTATCTCTCAGAAGCCTGGAGTAGATGGTGGTGGTCTAGCTTCCCTGGAGGGTGCCCCAGAATCGACTTTAGCATTGCTCTCTTTCTTCCATCATCTTTCACTCTTCTGGAAAATTATGTGCCCTGATGCTTAGAGAAGTTCCATCCTTGACATTAACTTCAACAATGATACAGAAACATTTGTCCTTCCCAGTGGGAAGCTAACTGAGATAACAACTGATCAATGATGAGCAGAAGCCAAAAATGAACAAAACTGGAAAGTGATGATTCAAACTGCTGGGAGCCTTAGATGAATTATGTAGGATATTCCAAATGCACTAGGATTTGACTGTTGCCAAAGAAAGTAAGTAGAACCTTGGTGATTTATTTAAGAGATTGTTTAAATTCACTTGATCCATGGCTAAGGCTCCAGAGGTGATATGACCCAGCCAGAATTGCTCCTCTTTCTGGAGTAAAAAGAAATGAATAAAAGGAGAGGTAGGTAACTAAAGTTCCCTTCTGATCACAAAAGAATGCCTAGTGATTGTTTTAGGAATCTCTTTAGGTTGGATAAATGGCAGAATACAGAATCTGCCCTCTCCCCGGTCAGTTTCATTTTTAAAAGCATCACAGTGAAGCCTCCAGAAGGGAGTTAAGTGCTGCAGAAGACAGCCACAAACAGTGACTTCTTAAAAATAAAACTGCAAAACAGACTAATTAATTTACAAAGTGCAGGGTATGCTAAGAGTGCAATAAAAATCCTGCCCATTTAGTGTCCACTCGTGTTTCAGCAAAACAGAGCACTTGCAAAGTGCTGTAAATTAAATTATAAGGCACAACTATGGTGCATAATTCTCAGATACTCAGAGATATAGATAGATAGATAGATAGATAGATAGATAGATAGATAGATAGATAGACAATTGAACTGAAACCATGCTTAATGCAAAAAACCCCTTAATATCTAATTGGTAAGCATCTCTATTGGCCATGTTACCAGGACTGTATCGCTGAAATTTTTAGTAATTAGGCTGTCTAGGTGACTCAGACCAGGGTGATGCAGTGAATGTTGTTGAGGAGGCTGAATTCTGGATCTATTTGAAGGATTTTCTGACAAATTGATGTGGGTTATGAGAGAGAGAGAGGGAAGCATAGAGAATGACTCAGGGTTTTTCACTTTGAGCAAATGAAAGATGGAGTCATGATAAAGTAAGATGAAGAAACCCAGGAGTGGAGCGAATTTGTAGGGAGAAGGAAGCTCAGTTTGGACGTGTTGGGTTTGAAATAACCACTAGACTTCCAAGTATAGGACTAGAGCAGGCAGGTGAATATATGAAGAGAGAGGGGAAAGACCTGATATTTTTTGTGTGCCTACATGGTTGCCGGACCTTATATTCGTTACCTCATTTAATTCCACAGAAACCTACGTGTTAGATATTTTACCTCTGTTTTGTTTTATGCTGTCTATATACAAATGTTGAGTATCAAAGCATTTAAATGACATTGTCAAGGTCATACAGCTGGTAGATGGGGAGGCTGGAATTCAAATCCAGGTTGCCTGATGCCAAGGTCCATGCTCTTTCTTTTTGCTGAGCCATGCTGCCTCAGGCCCGTGCCCTTTGTATCTTTTCACTCTTTGAAAAAGTGAATATTTCATTAGTGAGAACATAGGTTGCATGTTCTAGAGACCCCAAATAGTAGTGGTTTAAACAAAACCATTGAAGTTATTTCTCTTTTCTGTAACGGATTGAGGTAGGTACTCCAGGCATCATCATGGGACCCAGGCTGCCCCCATCTTCCTGCTCCACCATCCCCATGATATTTCCTTTTCCTGAATGGATCAAAATAGCTGAATTCCATGGCCATGATACAAATGACAGGATGGAAGAAGGGAGAATGATGGTCCCTATCTGAAAATTGTGCACATCACTACTATTCACATCCCATTGGCCAAAACTTAGTCCTAAGCCACCTCTAGCTGCATGGCAGGCTGGGAAATATTGCCTTTATTTTCAGCAATCAAATGTCAAGCTAAAAAACCAGTCCTTCTAATATTATACTTTGAGAGAAAAGGGGAGAATAGGGATCAGAGGATAGCAAGATCTACTCTAAAAGTTGGACTAAATTTCTTCTTAATGTCTTCAGGTGAATGCTATGAAACAAGTTCATTTTATATAGGTTTGAATTTTAAAATCATTAAAATCTCAATGTATGTGAATTTTTAAAAATGTTAATTCCTTCATATAAAATGCAAGGAAACAATATTTCAAAGGATGGTGTGAAATCATAGAAAATATATGTATTGGTCTTTGTGCCTGGTTCCTAACACGGAGCTCCTGAAAACCTTGTAATTTTCTAAGTGATAAGGGCAGTAGGAGCATCTTTTGTTCTACTATTTCATCTTTGACCCCAGCTCCTAAATCCCTTGGAATTTCCTGGGTGACAGGAGTTTTTTATCCAAAGGAGGAGACTCTTGGAGGACTCCTGGATGGCTTCAGGATGGGGGCTGATCACCAGAAAGACCAAGCCATGATTAGAAGCTCGGAACTTTCAGCCCCACCCTCCATCCTCCGGGAAGGGGAGAGGGATTGGAGATTGAGTCAATGATCATGCCTACCTGATGAAGCCCCCATAAAAATCCCAAAAGAATTAACTGTGGCACACTTCCAGGTTGGCAGAACACATCCATGTGCCGGGAGGCTGAGGCACCCCAACTCCATGGGGACAAAAGCTCCTGTGCTCAGGACCCCTCCAGACCTCGCCCCATGTATCTCTTCATCTGGCTGATCATCTGTATCCTTCATCACATTCTTTATTACATAATAAACCAGTAAAAATAAGTATGTGTTTCCTGGAATTCTGTGAGTTGTTCTAGCAAATGACAGAACCTGTGGAAGGAATCGTGGGAACCTGCAATTTATAGCTAGTCGGTCAGAAGCCCAGGTGACAACCTGAGACACACAACTGGCATCTGAGAGAGCAGTCCTGTGGGACTGAGTCCTTAACCTGTGGGGTCGACACTAACTCCAATTAGTGTCAGAATTGAACTGAATTGCAGGATGCCCAGCTGGTGTTGCAGAGGACTGCTTGGTGTGGGGAAAAACCTACATAGCTGGTGTCAGAAGTGTGAGTGTGGCAGCAGTGTGTGCATAAGGGAGAGACATAGGAGAGCTCCTTCCCATACAGATGGGGACAATGTGGGTCGTAAACTATGCTGACAATATTGCCATATGGAACCACCAATTTAGCTGGTATATCAAAATTCCTGTCATCTTGGCCAGGATGAGTCTTGAAAGACATGAGTTTTTAATTATCAGATTCTCTCAGTAATGCATCTGTCACATAAACTGTGGCCGCCCAATAATTTTAACTTCCCTTTCCATGATCCAACAAGACAGTTCTTTTATAACAGAGCAACTCTTGTCAAAATAGTGTTACTTTTCAAATCAAGCTGCCAATTTTAGGAAATTGAGGTCAAAAACACCCAGATTGTTCCTCTACTTCTCTCTGCTCCTATTATTAAGGAGAATAACAATGACGGTAATAATCATGAGGAATGAGAGAAAAAAACTTTTTAATGTAAACCCCAAATTTACATTTCTAGTTCAGACTTCTAGCTGGTTTGTGTATATCATTGTCTCCACCTGGAAGTCTAAGAGACACGGCAATCTCAGAATGTCCAAACTGAATCCTTAAAATATTTACACCCTGCATAGCCTACTCATCTCAGTTGTTGGAAACCTAACCCTTCCAGTTATCCAATCCTTCCACAGGACAACAATTTGGGACGCTTCCCATGTTCTCATACTCACATCCAATCCGTCAGAAGATCCTTTTGGTTCCATCATAATCTGACGACTTCTCACCACGTCCACCTCTGCTATCATAGTACTGGCCACCATCTTCCTTTTCCTGGGCTATTGCAATATCCCCCCATTTTGCCTGTAACCCTACAGTCAACACTCAACAAAGCAGCCAGGGTGATGCTTTTACAACATGACTCAGATCATGCTCTTCCTCTGCTCAAAGGCCTGCAAGTGGTTTCCCATGTGCCTCATAGTAATGGCCACAGGGGTCTCCAAAGCCCTGTGACCTTCCTGCCTGCTCCTCTCTCCCTGCTCACTTGGCTGAAGCTCCTGGAACATGACAGGCATTTCCACCTGAGGGACGTTGCTCTTGTCAGTCCTCTGCCTAAAGTGCCCTTTCGGCCAGTCATCCCCTGGCTCCAGCTCTCACCTCCTTTATGTCTTTGCTCCTCAGTGAAGCTGACCTTCATCCCTACTTAACACCTCAGCTACTCTCCACCTCAGCATGCTACATTCTCCTTGATTCTACTCTACTTTTTCTTTTTTTTTTCCCCACAGTGTTCAACACCTTTACTTATTTGGCAGTGTTAATTCTCTCTCTCCACTCAGAATGCCGTCTCCTCATGGGCAGGGATCCATGTCTGTCTTGTTCATTGCTTGCAGGCCCCAGCCTAGAACAGTGATAGGCACATAGGAGCCCAGCCCAGAATGATGATGGGCCCACAGGAGCCCCCGCCCAGAACAATGATAGGCACACAGGAGGGAACTCTGCTCTGTACAACTGCAAGTTACACCTACTAGCCATGTCACTGTGCACTTATCAAAGAACTATTACATTTAATAACAACTGTATTAAATTGTTTTATGGATAAAGAACATTCTCAGAAAATCATGGCATCCTATTGCTGGGATTTTTTCCTCAGATTTTGTAGCATTTCATTAGAAAACATTGCGTTTATGGCTCAGAAAGCTTAACCAAATAACTTCTAACTAGTCGAGTGGTTGAAAAAGAGAGGTAAAAAGAAAACCAGCTATTTGCTTTCAGGAAAGGCATGAAAGTTGGCAAGACTTCAGATTACTAAGGGAAGAAATTCTCGAGGGTTTCATTTCGGTAACTGTACCTGGTATTAATGATCCGCCAATGTGTTGTTTAAACACGCACAGTCAACACATTATGCAAACAACGCCCTGGCCAACAGCATGCGGGGGCTTTTCACACACGCCACACTTAAGACCCAAAGTCATAGCTAATTCATGGCCAAGGACACAACTAATGTGACCAGTAAATAAAGTCGTGTCCCGAGTGTCGGCAGATCAAGAAAGATGTCACTACACTGGAATTACTCAAGGTCATAAAGTAGGGCCTCTTTATTTGTTCTGCTTCTCGACCGAGGTCTAGACCTAGCTCAGTGTGGACAGTCAGTGTTGTGGAATGAATGAATGAATGAATGAACAAATGAATGACAGGGCTGCTAAAGAGGACGGAGTCCTTTACAGCGACTTCTTAAAGTTGTGCTCATTGCTTTCACTTTTTCATTTCTCCTTCTATTTCGTTAAGATGATTGAAGAGGAGGATGAGAAATAATCTCATGAGAGGAATCTGAATAATGATCTGTTTCATGGCATAGCAATTAAAGGCCAGAGATACAAAATTATTGGGCCAAGACTGCACACCTTTTGGTAAAGACTTTACAAATAAATAAAATTTACAGATGTTTTCTCACATTTTTATAGTAGTTTTTCAAAACCCACACTCATGGGACTTCCCTGGTGGTCCAGTGGTTAAGACTCCACACTCCCAATGCAGGGGGCCCAGGTTAGATCCCTGGTCAGGGAACTAGATCCCACATGCCACAACTAAGATCCCGTATGCCGCAGCGAAGATCCCACACGTGGCAATGAAGTTCCCACGTGCTAAGACCTGGTACAAACAGGGAGATCAGCTCGGTGGTTTTTGACCACCTAGAGGGATGGGATAGGGAAGGTGGGAGGGACGGAGACGCAAGAGGGAAGAGATATGGGAACATATGTATATGTATAACTGATTCACTTTGTTATAAAGCAGAAACTAACACACCATTGTAAAGCAATTATACTCTAATAAAGATGTTAAAAAAAAAAAAAGACCTGGTGCAGCCAAATAAATAAATAAATATTTTTTAAAAATCACACTCATGATTCTAACAATACATCCAGACTACTGAAGATTTTCAGATTTACTCTATCTTTAAAACCAGAACTATAGGGCTTTTCTTTATAATTATACATCAATTTCCAAGGGGATAGGGAAATAAAATTCATGAATGACTCATTCCCAAACAGCTCACAGACATTCCTGCTAGGGTACCCCATTCTCACTCTTGTGTGACCTTAAGAAACTCTACAGTGAGAACAGATTTTGAGTAGGTGAGAAGAGGAAAGACTCCCTGTTCCCTATCCCCAATCCTTGGATGTAAGCAGTTTCTTAAAATTCCTTTTAACCAAGGACCACAATTGTTATTCCATAAAAATACTTAAAATGCAAATATCTCTGGAAGAGAAAAAACAAAACTGTTGACTTAGATTCACACTAGGGGGTAAATAGTTTATCAGATCTTTTCCAGGGAGTAGGTTCTGAGAGCTTCAGACTCCAAGGAGAGAAACAAAGCACTGGAGAAAAGTAAAACAAATGTTGCCTCACTTACATCTTTGCTTGAGGCTACCCTGCCTCTGAATTTAGCAGTGTCTCTACCAGATCAATTCCCAGGAATTTGTTCTGAGCACTTACAACTCCAGTGTCCGTTCTATTCTCACTACCTCAGCCTTCCTCTACCTGCCTGCTTTGGTCCTCCCAACAGTCCCTCTGCCAAAGGCAATTCCAGTTTTGTCCCCGTCTGTCTCAATGAAGCTGCTCTCATGGGATAAAATACTAAATGAGAATCTTTTGAGATAACTGTAACCCAGGTGACTAGTAAAGGACTCAGGTTTTCCCTAAGGACAGTATTACTTGTCAGTTCCCATGGGAGCAGGCCCTGAGCTGGATCTGTACCAGGAAGTTTATTGCAGACTATTCTCAGAATCAACACTCCTGGGGAACTGAGGGGAGCAGGGCTGGGCAGGAGAGAAGCTGAGCAGCGATGCAGTTGAAGCAAAGGTCTCGGCCAATCCAACGGGGAGACTATAGCCTAGATGGCCCTTCGGAGGTGTCCTGAATGAAGGCAGGAGGGCTGCCACGCTTACCGCCCAGCATTGACCAGACATCAAATGACATCTATGCCTGAGTAGGGGGCATGATCTTGGAGAGATCTTGGGCAAGGCAGCCCCTACAGCTGAGGGCAAGACCCAAAGAGGACCATCAGCTGAAGGCCATCAGCCAACAGCACTGCCAGCAGCTGGGGAAATAGGTGCTTCAGTCCTGGAGGAGCAGCCTAGCAAGGTACCACGGCATCCGCTACCATAAGTCACTGCTCCTTTTAAGTGCAAGCTTTGAACAAGGGCTCAGAGAAATAGAAAACGGATGGTTATTTTGTTAGAAACTTTACCAAGATCTGTTCTGTTCAGAAACCCATGCCCCCCGAACACCCAGCAGTAATGTCACCCATGGTTTGGTTTTGAGTTGCCAGTTCAACACTTCTGGATCAATCTGCATTTGCAACTGTCACACTGATGATAACTCAATGCGAGCATCTGCTTGCTTCACTGTAAGTGTAGTCAGACTCACAAGTTAAAATGTTCGAAATTCATATTATAACAAATTACTTTTCTGTTATTTCTCCTTTATATTCAGTTAAAAATATGTGCGTAAGTAATAATATTCATATAAATTTCATTTCCGGTTAGTAAAGGAAGCATTATAAAATATTTGATGTGAAAAAGAGAGAATTAAATCTGAAAAAGTAATTTAGGATTGGAACTTGCCCTAGAGTAATTCTCCTGGCTGCCCATTAAAATCATCTAGAAAGCTGTAAAACATCCTGATGTCCAGGCCGTATCCCAGGCCAATTAAATCAAACCTCTGGGGTAAAACCCAGGCATCATTATTCTGGAAACTCCCCAAGGAATTGCAGTGTACAGATAAGGTTGAAAAGTCTGGGCCCTAGTGCAATAGATCTCAAACTTGAGTGTGTTTCACAATCAGCTGGAAAGCTTGTCCAACCACGTTTTCCTAGGCCCCACCCCCCAGAGTTTCAATAGCTCTGGGATGGGGCTGATAATGTGCATTTCTAATCAGTTCCTGGGTGATGCTGATGCTGCTGGTCCCAGGACCATACTTTGAGAAACAGGGTTCTAGGGGCTTTGCCTAACCAGAGTCTCCCACCACATTTAACAAATCCCCACCCTTACTTCCTGGTTCCCCTACCCTCCATCCCCCAATCAAACACCTTGGAAAATCTTGGAAATTTTTTCCTTTAAATCAGCCTTTGCAAAGACCCTTTCTCCTCTACACAGCTATTTCCAAATGCTACATTTTCCCATCTCCCTAAGCAGCAACCACCAGCCACCAGCTAAGATGACTTCTAACTTCTTCCATGAGTTTTCATCTCCTTTTGTCTTGAATTTCTCTGTCACTTAGGTATGATTCTGCAGATTATAGGACTAGAAATACTCTCTTGAAACAGCAAACTAATTGCTTCTATTGCATACTTCAAGCCCAGCATTTATGCTGTTGGAAAGCAAATCCACTCACCTATGTCTTTTCACACTTGCTGTTTTGTATCCTGAGATGGGCCACATGCAGTTGTTCGTCTACACAGCATTTTGCTGGCAGGATCTAGAAATGCATTACCCTGTTATGACTCAAATCAAGCAATGTCTGTAAATAACACAAAGATGGACAGCAGTAATTTGGCTACAGTGTTCTCTTAGTTCCCCCTAAAATCAAGGTATTTCACAGGAGGGTTTAAAATAAGATTTAACCCTTCCTTTCTTACAGTGCTTTCAATGGGAAAGAGACCTTTCCGAAAGGTCTTCTCATATTAAGACTCATACCCTCAACTCCAAACACTAAATCTGAAAAGGTGTTTGAAGATTCAGATCAAAATGAACTTTCCCATTTAAGAGAGCCTGAAGAAAAAGGAGGCCAAAAAAGTCCTCATTTTCTCTAGCAAAAGAAGAATATTCACACAATTTTTCAGTTTGGCCAAGATTAGTAACTCATAATCTGAAGATACTGGCTTCTGTTGAAGTGAATATCAAGATTTATTGACCTGCGGAGTAAATATTAACGGAGGTGAAGCTGAGGTTAATAACAAAGCTCAAGGGATAATACATCCTTATATTTGCTGAAATAAAAACTCAGCCCATATATCGCTCATACATACATTCAGAAACCTCTTTAACCAAAAAGCTCTGGAAATCTCTTTGCTGTGACAGATTGCTTAAACATATGGCCAAATTTCCATTTGTATTAACATTCTCCAGGTACCCAGCCAGCCAGAAAAGCAAAGCATTAATCACTTCCTCTGAGGATCATCAGTAGCCAATCAAAGGGCAGCGACTTATTTACATATGAGATCTGATTGGAAGATCCTAACCAGCATCTCATTTTCATCAATCCTACTAATGTAAGCAGAGTATTGAACTGACCCACACTAATGTATCTTATTATCACATACAAAATAAAAATATTCTAAACTTCTAACTTCATACAAATCCAAATAAATATGCTAATTGTCCACAACAAATTTTATAAACTAATGTTTGTTAAGGAGACATTTTTAAAAATAGAAAACAGAAGTTTACCTGAATAAAGGAAGAGATTTCTGGCTCTCGTGCAGAGGACCATTGTTGGAATTCCGGCTCTACAACTTATTTGCTCTGTGACATTAGGCAAGTCACTCAACTGCTCTTTGCCTCAGTTCCTCAACTGTAAAATGAAGATAATAGCACCAACTTCATAAAGTTGTTTTGAGATTAAATGACTTAGGATATGTAAAGTACTTTAAGTGTGCCCAGAGTGTACGAAGGGGTATATAAATATTTGTTTTAAAAAAAAGTTCTAGGGGAAAATGAACTTAAAGGTCACATGGCCCAAAAGCCTCAAAGCTTTGTGGGCATCAGATTCACAGTTTTCTCATGCTTGGACTGAGCCATTGACCATTAAGTATTGCTACTACTGATGTTTATTTAAATTTAAATTTTGTTGTCAACATCTAAAACTCAGGAGAATTCCATGTAAAATAATCAGGATTTACAGCTCTTCTTGAAAAACTTTTCACACACACAAATCCATACTGGACTCATATTCTCAGAGGCCAACAATTGAATGGTGCTGAGGGGCAGTTGCCTGCTGCACAGAGGTAAGGAAGGTCCCAGAGGACATGTTCTCCTTCGGCCACAGTTCCCACACCCCCCATTACTCCCCTTCCTGAGGCTGAGGGTCAACTGACAGGTATTACCCCAGTGACGTCATTGCTTTTATTACAGAATAAAAAAAAAAATGTACCATGACATCCATGTCTTTTACAAAAATAGAAAAAAGAAACAAGCTATGTGTTTCCAAAAACAACAACAAAAAAAATGTGAGCCAGACAGACTTTTCTAGAACATAAAGATTTCTGTGTTTAATATGCCAACAAAGTGTGTCTGCAGCAAAAGAATACAACTTAATCTTGCATTAGGAAAACAAACCATGAGAAGAGCCATGGCTGGTGTGTGGAAAGGATGCCAATGAAAAGATTAACGATCTGTGAAAGAGACTGGA
The DNA here is from genome assembly GCF_025265405.1 of Mesoplodon densirostris. Lineage (NCBI taxonomy): Eukaryota > Metazoa > Chordata > Mammalia > Artiodactyla > Ziphiidae > Mesoplodon > Mesoplodon densirostris. The sequence goes on from NC_082670.1 coordinate 56,044,608, forward strand.
ATTTCAACACAGTTGTTTTCGTGAGTGTGAAGAAAACAAGTAGCAATGCTGTGATACACAGTAATGTACACGTTTATGGTTCTGTCACTTGTCCTGCCCATGTAGGTGTTTGTATTTCTGACCCCTGACCCAAACCAACCTTATCACTGTATAAATGAAGGAACTGAAGCCAGAGGAGTAAAGGGATTTGAGGTGGATATGAAACCACAACCTGGGTCTCTTGGGTACAGTTCAAGTAGGAACAGCAGTGTGACCTCACAACGATATTCAGAGTGAATATACACCCTCATGTGAGCTGAATCCCAACCTTCTCATCTTATCAGACCATAGACACAGATACTCTCCGAGTGTTAAGCTCTCCAGTTAGAAAACACGAATATCAGTCTTGGAATTCTATTTGCCCAAAGTGTTTACAAGATGGAATCAAATGTTTGATCTACTGGTGTTTGGGTCAACAGACCACATAAATGAATTTAACACTTACCCGAGGTCTTAATTGGCAAAATGTCAATGTTGAGTGAAAATATAAAACAGACACTTAAACAGTAAACATTTGGTGACATGACATCTCATCACTTGCCAGAAATGTCTCCATTTTCCTATCTCAAACAGTATAAACAGCCTTCATTTCTTTTTGAGAAAGTGCAGCATCACTTGACATCTCTTACTTAACCTTAGTTGACTCTCTGATTCACTCTAACTTTATTATCTCATTTTCTCTCAATTCTATGAGCCCACTCGTCAGATACCTCTAGAAAGATTGCAAGATACATGCCTGAAACTATAAAACCAAGGACTGGATAAAAACAAAAACAAAAAACTTACCATCTCTCAAACAGACTGACATATGAATTATTAAAGTCAAAGGTTACAATATTAATTAATATTTACAATTATTCACTCCAAATATGTTTTGTTTTCTATGCCTTTGCTGTTCCTTTTTTGGCCAATGGCTTTCCCAAAATAGGAAATGAAAATTCTTATTCCATTGCTTATTTTATTTTTGATGGTGTTTTCTTTTAGTTTTATTTTTTAAGGTATTAACTGATCTTTTTTCCTTTAGTATTGACCCTTCTTTCCCTTCCTGTTCAAGGGGAGGGGGCTTTCTAGAATTGCCTCAAGGGAGGGGTCTAATGCCTCAAGGGTGGAAACCCCTTAAAGGGTGAAAATGGGCTTTCAGGCTTTGGTTTACAGAATTCTAACCCAATTAAAAATTGTGCTGATCATATATCAAGAGAAAGAGTCTGAGGGAAAATATAGAAGAGAGAAGGATCCTCTTGAGAGACTTAAGAAGGGGAGGTGTGAGATGGGATCCCAAGAAACTGAGACTCTGCACCTGTTTCCTGGGCAGAGCTTGGTGCCAGGCAGGTGCTTCCAGGCTGCCCTAGGAATCCCATGCTCCTCGTCTAAGGCCACGTGCAGCAAAGACCTCCAGACCCGAGAGGCCAACGGCGTCAGGAAGAAGGACATCCCAGCACTCCTGTGTGGCCTGATGCCCAAGATGCAGCTGCGCGGCCCCACCCACCCCACTAAGCAACCTCTCCTGGGATCACAACTGCTTACGGAGGTTCAAACCCTAGGGGAGGGGAGGGGAAGCTCCAAACACACTGAGCAGAAAGAACGGGTGGATCAAAACTTAAAAGACAGTTGTGAGGTTCTATAATTGGCTTTTCTTGTATATCTGAGCTTATTACCTGAGCCTGTGAACTCATTTAAGGACAAAATTCAAGCACCAGGATTATTCTGAATGAAGATAATGTAAACAGCCCCCACTGGGTTGTCAGCACTGAGCTTATCCCCGCTTTCAACAACTCTGTCCAAAATCCCCTTAAGAAACCCTGTTTCCCCATCACTAACCAAGGCATCCAAACCAGAAACAAGGCTTCATCTTCGCTTTCCTCCACCTCTCAAGCCATTTATCATTTCCTTCTGTTGGGGGAGGCCATGGAGAGGACATGACCACTGGTTGACTCTGAGCTGGACCTGGGCAATCAGCAGCCCCTCCTGCATCCTTGGAATGTACATTCCACATGCCCTGCTCACACTGGAAGCTGCCCCAAGGATGCAGCCTTGAGATAGGATAGTGCTGTTGAGACCATCTGGATAGACAGTATACGTGACTAAACCCACTTAAAGCCTCTGTGTAAACTTTTAAGATTCTGGCGGTGGATGTAGGGATCCACCTACATCCACCTCCACTTGCGACGTCCGAGACAAGCCTCCTATGTTACACCTGCCTCTTACCTATCTGGAGTGTTCTGCCACTTTCTTCAGTCTCTCCTTGCCCTCCGTGCACAGGGGTCAGTTTGGGAACCAACAATTGGCAAGCCAGGCAGGAGACCAAAGAAATGGGTCTTGGGAAAGAGCCATCTGCCACGGGGGAATCCCAGGTTGGTCATCAACCTCTGTGTGGGGAGGGGTGACCCATACGGTAGATACTTTTGGACCACTGTGTGAGTATAGGGATGCCTCCGAAGTCAGCTGGTCTAATGCGCTTGCTTGAGGAACTGCACAGAGCACACTGAGGAAAAGAAGTGATGACATATTTTAAGATCATTTAAAAATCAAAATGGATGGGTGGCCCTGGTGCAAGTGCTTTCAGACAGGATCCTGCATCCCTAAGAACTTGAATCTTTGAAATGGTGTCAAACTCAAAAGATACCATCGGCCATTTTCAAACAATATGCACTAGTTTCAAAGATCCTCCCCCTTTGCAACTATGTAATCATTTCAAACCCCAACCAATCCTTTCTTAGCAAGAGCCCTTACTTCTTGCCAGCTCCAGTCCTAATTCTTGATAAACAATTTATGTAACCTTGTGGGTTCTGCCTTTATAAGCCTCCCCCATTTTTGTGTCCAGTGGAACACAATTCAGGTGCTTCTTGGATCTGTGTCTCCTGGGCTACAGTCCTAACAAACCCCAAATAATCGCTTTTTTGCTTTTTTTTTTTACCTCAACCGGGTCTCCGTTCTTAGAATTCTTGGCTAACAGAAGAGGATGGAGGGCTGCTGTGGTGGGCTGACCTCTAGGGTGGGCAGGGTGGCTGGACACTGACGTCTAGCTAGAGGTTGAAGCTCGAGTTCAGAGAGTGGGAAGAAGAGCGGAGGTTAGAGGACGTGCAGACAAGGCGGAAGAGCAGGGTGGTAAGTCCCTGTTTTGCAAAGTGAGGCAGGTGCAGGGTACTGTGCATTAAGGTCTGAGCCCTCATAGCAAAGCCTGATGGGGACACTAAGAGGTGGGATCCTGGGGAAGTGAGGAGGGAAAGAGAAGGATGTTGTGTAATGACTGTGAAATGGACAGAATGCCCTAATGCAGAGGACAGAAAGCAAAGGCACAGTGACAGCATCCCAGACCATAGGGCAGCCTCCAATTCAGGAAACACTCGTGACGAGAGAATACATGTCTGCTAAGTTTACTCATATAGCTGCTAAGTTCCAGCAAAAGGCCAGGGAAGGTACCCAGGTGTGGTGAGTGGGGATATGGGATACCGGGTGGAGGGTGGCTTTTCTCTAACGGGCAGGAGGCAGAGGAAATGAGCCCCATCAGCACACACCCAACCCTCCGGCAGCACCGGCATGGTGCTCAGGGGGTTCCAGGGCCTCACTCCCTTGTTAACTGGATTATTCTAGCTGCAGGGAGGCTTGGCCCAATGAGGGGGCCTCCCTGGACATGTGGGGCCTTGGGAATCTACAGAGGAGGTGCCACAAATCCATAGGGAGCGGGGAATGAGACAGGCCATCTACCCCCTGTCTTTGAAGGCCCTGATTGGGCCACATTCACTGCAGGAATATAAGTCAAGACAATCAGTCTGCCCCCAGCACCCGGTGTGGCACCTGACATCCACGCTCAGCCCAGTCGTGGGACAGGACATTTATGATGTTGGGTGGTCCACTGTCCATTGCTGATCTGGGGGGGACTGACAAATCCCAGGAATGGGTACAGGCTGTGGCAAAGAGCCAAGACAAAGAGGAAGCTGGCAAAGCCAGAAGGCTATCCCAAGGCTGTAAAGGGTCCAGTGAAAGGGTCCAGCAGAGGCCTCAGGGATACAGCCCTATTCTAGGTGGGATGCAGGCCGCTGGAGGTGATCCCAGGCCTTGTGTTGGGCTCACTATTCGCTGGTCCCCAGAAATAAACAAAAGGTGACAGCTCTGGTGGATACCAGCGCTGAACATACTCTAATATGTGGTCACCCTCAGGGGGTTTCCTGCCCCCCATAGCACCAATGATGGTTACTGATGGCAAACGGTTACAGAAGGTTCTGTCAAGAAAAGTCACCTTGACACGGCAAATTGGGCACTCTCCCTCCCAAGAATACAAGGTTTTTATCTCTCCAATACCAGAGAACACACTGGTCACCGACAACTTACAAGGTCAGATGCTACAAACCTCTATCAGTGAATCCACCTCCGGGTGACAGTGGGCAAACCAGTGCTGAGGGGAAACCCCAACTGGGAACCAGGAAGTTTACCTTCCCCATGCAGAGTGGTAACTGTCAATGTAAGCTGCCTGGGGGGGGGGGGGCTGGAGCAGAAGGAAATAGGAGAAAATACCCAAGAACAACATCAAATGGGTACTGCATGTCCTGCCCACAGTGCTCTTAACCAAAATTACATAAATGGAGACCTGACTGAAATGAAATATTTGGGGTTTGTTAGGACTGCTGCCTGGGAGACACAGATTCAAGAAGCACTTGAGACCTAATGAAACTTCAAAGCTTTTGCACAGCAAAGGAAACCATAAACAAGACGAAAAGACAACCCTCAGAATGGGAGAAAATATTTGCAAATGAAGCAACTGACAAAGGATTAATCTCCAAAATTTATAAGCAGCTCATGCAGCTCAATAGCAAAAAAACAAACAACCCAATCCAAAAATGGGCAGAAGACCTAAATAGACATTTCTCCACAGAAGATATACAGACTGCCAACAAACACATGAAAGGATGCTCAACATCTTTACTCATTAGAGAAATGCAAATCAAAACTACAATGAGGGGCCTCCCTGGTGGCGCAAGTGGTTGAGAGTCCGCCTGCCGATGCAGGGGATACGGGTTCGTGCCCCGGTCTGGGAGGATCCCATATGCCGCGGAGCGGCTGGGCCCGTGAGCCATGGCCGCTGAGCCTGCGCGTCCGGAGCCTGCGCGTCCGGAGCCTGTGCTCCGCAACGGGGGAGGCCACAACAGTGAGAGGCCCGCATACCGCAAAAAAAAAAAAAAAAAAAAAAAAAAAAAAAAAAAAAAAAAAAAAAAAAAACTACAATGAGATATCATCTCACACCAGTCAGAATGGCCATCATCAAAAAATCTAGAAACAATAAATGCTGGAGAGGGTGTGGAAAAAAGGGAACACTCTTGCACTGCTGGTGGGAATGTGAATTGGTACAGCCACTATGGAGAACGGTATGGAGGTTCCTTAAAAAACTACAAATAGAACTACCATATGACCCAGCAATCCCACTACTGGGCATATACCCTGAGAAAATCATAATTCAAAAAGAGACATGTACCAAAATGTTCATAGCAGCCCTATTTACAATAGCGCGGAGATGGAAACAACCTAAGTGTCCATCATCGGATGAATGGGTAAAGAAGATGTGGCACATATATACAATGGAATATTACTCAGCCATAAAAAGAAATGAAATTGAGCTATTTGTAATGAGGTGGATGGACCTAGAGTCTGTCATACAGAGTGAAGTAAGTCAGAAAGAGAAAGACAAATACTGTATGCTGACACATATATATGGAATTTAAGAAAAAAAAATGTCATGAAGAACATAGGGGTAAGACAGGAATAAAGACACAGACCTACTAGAGCATGGACTTGAGGATATGGGGAGGGGGAAGGGTAAGCTGTGACAAAGTGAAAGAGCGGCATGGACTTATATACACTACCAAACGTAAGGTAGATAGCTAGTGGGAAGCAGCCGCATAGCACAGGGAGATCAGCTCGGTTCTTTGTGACCGCCTGGAGGGGTGGGATAGGGAGGGTGGGAGGGAGACGCAAAAGGGAGGGGATATGGGAACATATGTATATGTATAACTGATTAAATTTGTAAAATAAAATTTAAAAAAATCTAAAAAAAAAAATAAAGCTGACACTGTCTACAGCCAACTCTTCCTTGATCAAATAGAGTAAAAAATGAATTAATATACTCAAACTAACATAACACTGTACCTCAACTCTATTTCAATAAAATAAACAAAAAAATGAAAAAAAAAAAAGAAGCACTTGAATTTTGTTCCGCCCAACTACAAAATGGAGTTATAAAGGCAAAAACTGAAGGTTATATTTACATGAATTGTTTATCAAGGATTGAAATTAGAGCTGGCCAGAAGTACGGGTGATTGTTAAGTTAGGCTTATTTGGGGTCTGAAATGGTTGCATAGTTAACAAGAGGAGAACTTGAGACCATAAGGTTGCAGCTGGCAGGTGCTATTCTGAATACAGCTGGTGGTGTCCTTGGACCTGGTACAGTTCAAAGAAAGTTCAAGTTCTCAGTGGGGCAGAGACCTGTCTGAGACCAGATCCTCAATGGCCGCCTAATTAAATTTTTGTAAGCATGAACTGTGAGCCAGTTCCTATAACAAGTCTCCTCATGTATGTATGTGATGTACATATACACTGTTGGTTCTGTTTCCTGGAGAACCCTGATAATAAACCCCCTTCTCTGTCCTTCCCACCCCTGCCCTGATCAATGCGTTCATCATCTCGACTCACCTGTTCTCCTACCCTTCCAGCTTGTCTGACTTGTCTCTGGGTTTTCAGTCTTGCCTCCCATCGAGTCTAATATCAAGGGAGCCTCTGAGAATTCTACAGTTCAAATCTGGCGAGATCTTTCTGATTAAAATCCTATATTGTGGCTTCACAGGTACAGTTCTAGCTCCTGTCCCTTGATCTCTCTACAGGCTCAGGTCTTCTCTCACCTCCAGCCCGTGGTCACCATGCTGCCATGAAGCTGTGTCTCTCCTCGGTGCTTGGTTCCTGCTGACCCCTCTGCCCCAACTCCCCACCTCACCTTGTTCTTTCTCCCCTCCCCCACTGGGCTAACTCTAGCATACCCTGCAAGTCTCGGGAAGCCCCACTTCCTCTAAAGATGTGACCACCTGCTCTGACAGATGGATGAGCAGTCCCTCCCTAATGCTGCCTGCACACCCTTCATACTCACCGTATTACCTTCCAAGTACCTGTTTATGTGTCTCTTTCCCCCATTAGAATTTATGAATTTTGCCAAGCTAGGGACCAGGCCTAGGTTCTGGCTTTAGTTCCCAGAAACTAGCACTGTTTCAGTGTAATGGTGAGACCTCAGTGAGTTTTGGTTGAAAGCACAGATAAATGAAACACACACACACCACACACTGCGCGCGCACACACCACACACATGCGCACACACACATTACACATATGCACACACACACACAACCCCCCACAGAGTTTCCTCCTCTCTCTCCTGCTCTCTTGGAGGGAGTAAGGGATCACTGCTGGAACTTCTAACTTCTAGAGTAGCTAATGCCCCAGTTGAATTGATACAGATGCTGGCCCAGAAAAGGGCAGGAATTCAAAGAGCTGGATGAAGGATGAGTAAGCTTACAGAGGCAAAGGAAACTGAAGAGTGATGAAAGTTTATCTGCAGAAGAAAACCAAGAGGAATCATGGAATGTGACTGTGAGGACAGAAAGGGAGGAAAAGTGACCTTTGTTGACCATTTTGACCAACTAACCAGATAAGTGCTATATACTTTACTAATTACTTTATTAACAAATGTAATATCCCTCAAGTCCTTCTGAGGTAGATACTATCGTTCCCTCCAAACGAGGAGACTGAAGTTGAGAGGGCATAAATGATACACTCTTGATTAACAGCTAATAATCACACAGCCTCGGTCTATGTGATTCCAACACACTGGTGTCTTTTCAGCCACACCATGTTGCTTCTAAAGATATGGATGAAAAATGTTGCTTTTTTCCCTCAGTTCTTCCTGGGGGCAGATGGAAGGGAATAGACAGGCCTAGTCGCCATCTCCTGGCTTTTATAATAGTAGCAAACACAGAGCACTTAGCATATGGTTTGCACAGTTATCATTTAATCCACACCCACCCCTGGGGGCAGATGCAGTGGTCGGCCTCCTCATTAGACAGATAAGCAACCAGAGGCCCAGAGGGTTTACAAAGCCAAGCAAAGCGTGACTGGCAGATATGGATTCAGAACCAGGCAATGTGGTCACCGGATTGCTGGCTTTAGTCTCCAGTGGTCCCCACATGGGACACAGAGAGACCAACAGAGCCTGGAAGAAAGGAAACCCAAAAGGCACAGACTTTTCCTAGTCACCCCAAGGGTTTTCATCATAACTTTATGAAGAGAACAGTAGAGGTGTATATCAGCACCCATTACGCAGGCAACCTTCACCAGACCTTCAATTTGCAGCTAAATTTGATCTTGGAACAAGGCTACAAGTCAGACCATTATAATTTAAACTCCCATTTCCTACAGGTAAATGCAATAAGGTTTCATTTCTGGAAAACCATTACACTCCATAAAAATACCAAGATAATCAGAAGGAAAGGAACGTAAATGGAAGCTTTTGTAAACATTTCTTATGTTAAAAAACATTTAACATAAGTTTGGGTCCTGCAGGTACTATTCTTGTTGAAGTTGACTAAAAATATGAATCAGTGAAGTTTGGATTGAAGATAAATGACTTTTCCTAGCAGATTTCCCAGTGGCGAGCACAGGCATATGCCACTGCTCTAGGCATCTTAGACTTGAATTCAAAATTAGAGTGATTTGTCTCAAAAAATTTATTCTCATTCAGTGTGAATGAATGGAAAATTTTTGCACAGTAAAAGCTGAGGAAAGAGTTCCCACAATGTCATTTTTTCCCCATGATCTCTTGTTCTTCTATTTCAGTAAGTCTGTTGGCAATGACCTCTGCCTGATGTCAATATTGCTAATCATTACGGTCATTATTGGTTTTGGTATTTGGGTGTTCTGATATATGCTACTAAAAAATCACACATTTTTTACTAATGTAACACCATTGTTTTAAAATTTAAATAAATCTGAAAATGATTTGCATATTGATGGCATATTTAAAGAGTTCTCTGTTGCATTCGAATTTTGTGTTGAACAAAGCTTTCTTGTTTAGAATGCATTTTTCTAAATCCCCAGAATCCTCAAGAAGAGGAAGAAAATGACAATTGATAAAGTAAAGCCTCATCCACAAGAATAATTCTTATCTAGTTCAAAGGCTTTTCCAACTAGTGGTGTATAAATCTGACGGTTTTGAAATTGGAACAGGTAACTCTAGAGTATCAGGAGTACAGGATAAAACCAAAGAAGACATAGATAAACCTGAAATGCTCTCTTTGAGACAAAACATACAGCTCTCTCTCTCTCCCTCTTCTCTCTCTCTCTCTCTATATATATAAATATAAATAAATAGATGTATAAATAAACAAATAGATGTATTTATTTACACATATATATATTTATATGATTTTGGTTCCTGAAAGTTATCCAAAGAGTGTCCCTCAAACAGGAGATACAATTATAAAGTTATTTGAAGATGAAATCTTCTTTCTCACATTCCCTGATAAGAACACACAGGAGCCATTTCAGCAGCTAGAAAAATTTGTTCAAAGGTGTGTTCACAATTCCCCAATCGTGGTATCAACACACATGGACTTTATTTTGTTTTATTTTCAGATTTAGCTCTTTAATTTGTTTACAAAGGGCAAATTACATTTTCAAATTTTTCGTGATTAATTATCATTTCTTCTTTCTCATGTAATGTGCTATGGATAATACTGTGTTTATTAATTTTAATCTGTTAATGTGTATTTAGCATTTATATTTTCAATATATTTATAATTTTCTAAACATTTTATAATGGGTTTAAATGTTTTTGTGTTGGAAATGTATTTCTATTTATTTTCTGGTTTTAAAATTTATTTTATGAATCCTGAGCATGCTTTAAAAAGGTAGTAATAATGCCAGTATTACTCAAATTAACTACCAAAATGCTATAACTGTCAGTCAGAAAAAAACAAAAAACTTTATTAGTACAAGTTTTGGGGTTTTTTAAATTTAACATAAGAAAAGTGAGCAATGTGATGCTATCTTACAAATAAATCTAATATAAACTACCTGTATGACATTTAGAATTTAATTCTACTTACCTATCTCTTTAGAACAGTTTTAAAAGTTTAATTTGCACAAGAACCACCTGAGGATCTTGTTGGACTTCAAGTCTCATTCAGTATCTGGCCTGGGGACTAGGATTTTGCAAGTTTTAACAAACTCCCTGGTGATACTGATGCTACTGGTCCAGGGACCACACTTTAAATAGCAAGCCTCTTTTCATGAACTTCACATCCCACCTCATGGATTTAGTCATCTCCAGATGAATGTTAGAGATAGGTACCAGGTAGGATCGTTTTAACACCTACGATTTGAATGAATGGAAGGGGCCTGCTGGGAGCTGGGAGGTAACAGAGCTGGATGACCTTGGCCTTAAAAGTCAGCACAGGGTTGGATTTATATGGAAGAAAACTGAGAGTTACTGACTCTTGTGAAGGGAGACCTAGGAAGCCTTCTGGTCATGGTGTGGAATTGAAATATTAGAAGAAACTGGCTGAGAATGTTTCCAGCAGTTTCCGTCTTTCTTTTTTTTTTAAGGGTTTTTTTTTTTTAATTATGTGTAACATAGACAAAGTTATTTAAGTCAATAAATTTTTAAGGAATTTCGCATGTTCTGATTCTTTCCACTGCCAATCACCTTAGTTCCTCCAAATTCATAATCTTCAAGATAAAATAGCCCTTTCAAAAAGTTGTCATGTGAGTGAGCCCACAATTCTTTTAGTTTTCAATCAATGCCCCTGAAAGAACGTGGAGTTTCTCCTTGGTTCTCTTGCTGCTCATTCACTGCTGCGGAGCAGTGAGCCCCTGGCCCCAAACTTCCTCCCAAGCTTTGCACAGTGAGGCCAGCACAGAAACAGAACAAGACCCCTGCATTCACTGTGGGATTTGCCAGCCCTTCCTCTAGGGAGCTCCCTCTGACTGCCCGGCTTGTAAGGAGACCCTCCCGTGTGCCCCTCCTCTCAGGAAACTGATGTCACTGCATCATCACCATCTGTTTGCTCGCTTCTATCTACCTCTTAAACCCTGAGCTCCCTGAGGGCTCATGACTGTCTGTTGTGTATCTGGTACACAGCAGAGTCTCCAGACTTTAGTGGACACTGATCCCTAAATATTTATTCAGTAAACGTGTGAGACCTTGAACAAGTCACCCTCTCTGAATCCTCTTTTCCCAGTATTAAATTAGAGCATGATCTGGAAGAGGGTGAATCTGCAGCTGCCCACCTGGTTTCCTTTGTGCTTTGACCTCTGTGGTGAAAGAGTGTGTTTTAATGCCTGGCCTCTACCCCAAGACCCTTCTCAACTCCTGGGGCTCACACTGGGCTCTCCGGCTCAATGCAGGTCTTGTTCCTGAATTTGGGAGACTTCTACCTTTTCTATCTGTCTTCATTAATCTACTAGCTCAGGTGGTGCTCAGATTGCCTCAGGGAACAGAGTTTGTTGTAAGGAAGCACAGGGAGGTGAGGAAGTCAGGAACCTTCCTCTGCACGTGGCACAAGCACCCCAGTCCGTGAGCTTTCCCACTTGGAACAGCCTGCAGGCAACATGACAATGTTCATCATCACCCAGGATGCACCAGGAACCCCAGTCTCCCAACCCGCTTGCTGGACTCTCTGGGCAGGACCTCACGGCTCTCTGGGTTTTCACTATGTTCTGTCCGTGGTTTGCGTAGCTCAAGGGGCATCATCAATGTTGTAATGAGATATGGGGCCCAGGGTACATCCAGTGGCCTTGCAGACTGTCAGTGGTTCACTCTCCACTGCTGACCTTCCTCATCTCCATCCTCTTGTCCCAACCAGCAGGAGCCAGAATAGTGCTTTCTTGGGTATCCCCCAAGTGGCATCACAGGGGCGAACTCACCATATACATGTTCCCTTGTCATGGGAAAGAGCTGTTGTTTCATATCAAATGATGTGCAAACAGTCTCTGGGGGCCCTAAGTGCTCTAAAAGAGTCCTTTGAATGACTTTTAAAATATTATACTTTCATTCTGATAAAGTTGTGTAAATACGTTGTGGATGACTGACTGACTGAGGATGGCCACGGCATTTAAATGCCTGTGTTTGCATTTGGGTTTGTGATCACAGTGGTGCCAAGATGTATGCCTTTAATGACCATGGGCTGAGGACAAGAGTAGAGACCGAGTACATGGCAATGCTGAATAATGCCTTCTCTTCAAGGAAAGGTCAGAGAACTTCACCATCTCTGCAACTGCGGGTTTTGCAGAAACTCTGCTACGGAAGAGTGTTGGAAAGTGGGCCCTGCCCCCAGCGTCCTGTAACAGAGGCCGGGGGAAACGTGAGGCCATCTGTGTCATTGCACAGTCACAAATTTATCTTGCAACAGCAATTTAGTCTCAGCAAAACAGCATCGTCCATCTCACTGGATGTATATTGTCACCTTGATTTTTAATGGTCATATGCTTTAAAATTTTTATTTGTAATTTCTTTTTATTTCATGTCTTTTTAAGAAATGTAAGCTTAGGAAGCTTACTGAAGCCATTAGGTTTATATATATTTAAGTAAAGTTGTAATAAAAACAATTAAAGCCAATGTCGGAAGCTCAGAAAATGTTCCCCTCTTAGGAGAGCATCCATGTATTAGTCAAGCTTGAGAATGAACATCCTCTTTAGAGGTGTTAACCCCCCTGTTCCAAATAAATCCTCAGTCAAAGCAGCAGGAAGAGGTACATAGCTGACTTCAAATGAGACACTGTCTGTGGGAGACTATGCTGAGGTCTCTCTCAGATCCCCTAACCAGCTGCTGGGAATGATGCTGTTAATGGCCCAGAGGTGCCCCCTTCTCTGGAGAAGTGCCCTCAGACAGAAGGGAGCCCATGTGAGAGATTACACCTTCCCCTCCCAACTGGGGACACCCCACAGCCATTGACTTGCTGACTTGGGGGTTCAAGAGGCCAGTCCTCTTGCCTCAAGATGAGATCTACTCAGGGGTAGACACCATGCTCCAGAGCTCCCCGTGGGATCAGGCAGAAGCCAGGCTCCAGATGAGATCACATCCTTGCACAGCATCTTTTCCTTCTTTATCCTGCTTCCCTCACTTCACTCTTTCTCTCTTGAAAGTGCACCCCTAACATGCAGCCAAATTCCTGTCTTGCTCTCTGTTTACAGGGAGCCACACCTAAGATACCCTCCAATCCATGGAAAACATATGTGGCACTAAGGCAGGCCTGCTATCCGGACACACATGGGGTCTCTTTGGACATGGTTCCTACTCTCCCTGTTACCATGAATGGGAGACACGCATCTCATTCCCCAGAACATGTTGGAAAATATCTCCAAGTGAGATTTAATAACCAAAGTACTCTGGCATATTGAATTTGAGCATATCTGATTCATAGTCTGTGTGAGAATCTCAAAACCAAAATGACTTTGTTTAAATAGTTCTTTTTTTTTTGATGTGGACCATTTTTTTAAGTCCTTATTGAATTTGTTACAATATTGCTTCTGTTTTATGTTTTGGTTTTTTGGCCACGAGGCATGTGGGATCTTAGCTCCCCGACCAGGGATTGAACCCGCACCCCCTGCATTGTAAGGCGAAGTCTCAACCATTTGACTGCCAGGGAAGTCCCCCTAAATATTTCTGAATCTCCAAACTAAATGATTTCTTTTCAGGATCCAGTAATAAGAAACTTCCCTCTGATCTGAGAAGTTAGCATCTCCCCAGGCACTCAGCACTATAGCAAACTGACTAACCTTGGACCCTGGAACGGATGTACCTGCAGCCAGTTATCCATCTTTATCCCTAGGGACCACCTCTATTTGGTAGAATCAACCTAGTCTCCGAGTATGGACAGAGTCCTGACTGGCAACCCACACTCTATAACGTATCTTTTCATGAAGCTTATGGAATAGGACACTTTTTTAATTTTTTGTGGTTCTATAGCCTTCCCCACTTACCACCCAGCCTAGAAGAAAAACAAAGAAAACACAAATGAAAACTGAGTTAATGATAACAACAGCAATAGTGCTACTAAGCACTTATGTCAATTACTGTACAGAAGACTTTATAATTACTATCTTATTTAACTCTCACAACTGCCCTGTGAGGTGACTGCTATCTCCATTCCACAAAGGAGTAAACTGGGACCTTACAGGGCTTAAATCGGGTGTCTAGGATCACATGACTAGTAATGACCTTGAGGCTTTCCAGGGCTCTGCCTATTCTCCCATCCATAGGGTAGATCATGCCAAAGTGTTTACTTGCATGTGCGTTTTCAGCAGAGATTCACATGGCCCAGCATAACCCAGAGTCAACAATCTGTGAATCAACTTGCCTCTGAGAGAGTTCCTCGTTACCTTGGCAAATTATTGAAAAATTTCCCTTCCATTTCTCCAGTTGTGGATAACTTCATTACTTGCTGAAAAAAACACCTACAGGGCTTCCCTGGTGGCGCAGTGGTTGAGAGTCCGCCTGCCGATGCAGGGGACACGGGTTCATGCCCCGGTCCGGGAAGATCCCACATGCTGCGGAGCGGCTGGGCCCGTGAGCCATGGTCACTGGGCCTGCACGTCCAGAGCCTGTGCTCTGCAATGGGAGAGGCCACAGCAGTGAGAGGCCCGCGTACTGCAAAAACAAAAACAAAAACAAAAACATAAAACACTACAATAATAAAACAATAATTGTTGAAGTTCAGTTATAGATATTTGGGGGCTCGTCCGACTGTTACATCTACTTTCGTGTGTGTTTGAAAATGTCCAAAATTTAATAAAACACAACCACAAAGAAAGATTTAGATGGTCTTCTCAACTAATGTATAGTTCCTTTACAACAGAAAAGGCATTAATGCATTTGCCACATAAACCTACCTACCTTATTGCCCCATCTTATTGCAATCTGACATTAAAAACAAACCCTACCGATTCATGTATCAACAGAACTGAGTTGGGTATGAGATACAGAAGTCATACTGGACTGGCTTAAATAAGTAAGAGTTAATTTTTTCCTGGTACAGGAAGTCTAGAGGTGAGTAGGACGGGCCTGTGCAGCTGGTCCATGAAATCACCAATACCCATATCCTCCCATCTTCCTCTTCACCCTCCTGGCACTTGGCTTTCATCCTAATGCTCATGCAATGACTGATGCCTCTTGGAGCACCACGTGTATAGTCCAAGCAGGAGGAAGGGGACAGAGGCCACAGTTTCCCCTAGTGCTCCTTCACTTACGGAGGCAAGTCCTCTTCAGGGATTTCCGCCTCTTCTCATGGGCCAGAACCGTGAGACCTGACCGTGATAGGTGCACAGGAGCCTGGGAGTCAGTGCACCTCACTTTTCAGTATTACAGCATCATTCCTAAGTAACACTGTATATCAAATATTGGAATAAATCATATCTTAGTTCATCTGGGATAGTCCTGGTTTACACTGGTAGTACTGGCATAATCACTAAAATGGTTCCCTTTCAGCCTCAAGTGTCCTGTTTGGATGATAAGTGATATGGTTAACTTTTCTGTAATAGAGAATGGCAGAAGAAGTGCTGAGCAAACCAACCTTGAGTATCTGCTGTACTCCAGCGACCAAAATAATTGAAAATCAATGCAAATCTTAACTTACAGCCTTTTGTGAAAATACCAAAAAAGCGTATATTTATAACACAAAGCTAAACTTCTTTCAGATGTTCCTTCCCATTTCTCTTGCTGTCAGTATCTTATGTGTGCACGGCTGATGTTCCAAAGGGCTTTCCTCTTCCTTCTAAGTCCAGAAAATTCTCCTAATTCAGTCTGCGCAGCTCCCTCCCCCTCAAGTCTTTATTATGCCCTCCTCACCTCCCCACTACTGTCTCCTCCCTTCCTCAGCTCCGAGGCATCTCCCGGGTCTTCCCTCCAAGAAGAAACCAAAGAGTATGAAATTTATATCTACCATACTAGTAACCTCTTGAGGCTCATTCTCCATTCAAGGGCTGAGACCCACTGATGAAGCCCAGTGTCCTTATTTCACAGCTGAAGAAACAAAGGTGTAAATGGGGTCAGCGGTTTGCCGAGGATCCCACAGCCAATGTCAGAGCAAGGCCAGATCCGAGGTCTCTGAGCCACAGATTAGTTCTCTTTCTAGTGTCTTCCCCACCAGTTTTCCCACTGACCTTCACATGCTCATTTCTCGAGCAGAGCTGGGTGGGCAACAACGCATGGAGTGCTTGCTCTTGTTACCGAGTGGTGGTGGTGGCCATGTGCATCAGACATGGAACAGAAGGAAACACCACAAGGTTTCCCAGATGTGAGGAGGACAAGGACGTCCCCAAGCAATGATGCTCTGAACACAGCAGGGGACCCACCCATCAGGACACACAGCCATAAACAACTACTAGAGGTACCAGAGCCGCCTTCCGACTGGACATTACCCTTGCCGCCTCCCTGATCCAAGTTAAGAAGACATTTTCCTCTGTTTAAATCCAACACCACAGCCCAAGCATTCATAGCTTTGGGCTAGAAATTTCAAGTTTAAAATCCATTTGTTCGCAGGAAAAGTAAAATGTGATTTTCTATTTGCTGGCAGGAAAGAATGTTCAAGTTACCCCTTAAATACCTTTTGGAAGTTAAATCACTTCTGCTGAGGAAAAATGATGAGTCAATAGAAACTAAATCATGATCAGATGGATTGAATTTTTCTCAATAAAGTAATTTTTTAAAGGAAGGGCAAAGTGTTTAGACGAATGGGTTCCCAGTAGATTTTATATTAACGATTATCACTTTTCTGTACTTAAGGCTTATCCAGCTTGTTGTTATGGAAATACGGGATGTGGTCCCGAATGCAACAGTAGTATAATTTCACTGCAATATTAACCAAGAGTGCAGTAAAACCCCTAGTTAAAATGTAGAGCTTTGGTGTTCCATTAAGTACGAGAAGGAAAACAGTACCCAGGAAGGAATTTACATTGACATCTTACATTTCTAAAGCTTTGGTTCCAGTGGGGAAATTCCTTTTGACTGCCTCTCCCTTCTGGATGGGCACTCAATTGAATACAGACTTTCAGGGAATCCCAGCATATTAGAGCTGGAAAAGGTTTTAGGGAAGACTGTCCAGATGCTTCATTTGCTTGGTGATGATGCTGAGGCTCTGGGAGGAGGGGTACCTCGTTCAGTCACACAGATGGGGGAGAGAGGACTCGACGCCCGGGCTCCTGATTCCAACACTGACGCAGGGTCCACACTACCACCCATCTAAAATGCTTAGAAACAGTTCAGCAAAAGCATGAGCCAGCACTACAAACCAGAGACCCCCCAGATGAAGAAGGGATTTGCAGAGACGCCTGCTCTTTGCCTCTCCAGCCTCCATCCCCTTCTGGCCTCAGTCTCTGTTTTTGTTTGAAGACCCCTGGGTCCCCCACTTCAGTCCTCAAGGTTAGGTAGGGTCATGCCACTAGCCTAAGGGGTGCAGCATGTGACCCAGGTCAAGCCAATCCCCACAGGACAACCAATTCCACTGTGATGGGTTCGTGGATGCGCACATCACCCAGTCCAAACCAATGGAAAACAACCAGATTCTTTTTCTTTTTGCCACTAAGTAAACAAAATTTTTATTTGCAAAGTAATTTTAAACCACTTTTCTGTATAGAAGGGATTCTACTTCTTTTTTTTAACTTATTATTTTATATTGGAGTATAGTTGATTAACAATGTTGTGATAGTTTCAGGTGTACAACAAAGTGATTCAGTTATATATACAGGTATCTATTCTTTTTCAAATTCTTTTCCCAGTTAGGTTGTAACAGAATATTGAGCAGAGTTCCCTGTGCTGTACAGTAGGCCCTTGTTGGTTATCCATTTTAAATACAGCAGTGTGTACATTAACTTGAGAAAGTATTTCATTCTTTTCCTCTTTCAACTTTAAAGGGAGAAAATATTAGGCTTGAAGCCACTGCAGCCCTCTTTCTACAACTTGGCTTAGCCGAGAATAAAGTGAGTATATCAGCCAACAGAGCGAAGAGATGACAGAAACCACATACAAGAGACATTGTTTGAACCCTGGAATCCAGTCATGTCTGAAACCAGCTCAAACCATGTACCTTTTGTTTACATGAGCCAGTGAAGTCCACTTAATCACTCAAGCCAGTTTGGACTGGGTTTTCTATCACTTGCAATTATAAGGGGCCTAAATAACACAAAGCCCTTGAAATAATTAGACCTATTTCCTACATTATAAATTTTTTGCAACACTGTTTTTAATAAAACGGAATCCAGACAACTGAAGCATCTTGTGCAATATCCCTGAATTCTATCAGCAAAGCCAGGCCAGAACTTGACTCTAAGTCCCAGGTCAACTTCTTGAGTTCTGAATTATTCAGTAGGGGTGCAGCCTGGGTCAGGTGATGGATGCCTCAAGGAACCGACGTGGGTAGGCTCCTCCAGTCACCCAAAGTAGGATGAGAAGGGTAGAGATCTAAAGCCAGGGAGACAAGCCTGGATAAGCATAACAAATAACAGAAGAGAAAACTAAGACTGAAGATGAGATGGAGATGTGAATCAGGATCTGATCGAAAGCAAGACAGGAGCACATGGAATGGAATCAGGATTTGGAGGAGCAAGGAAAGGATCTCAGGCGCCTGGGGACTTGTGAGGCTCCTCACTAGCAGTCACCTATTTGTCAAGCCTTTTGAAGGTTAGCACACAAAAGCATGTAATTCCCATTACGTACGGCTGGCTTGTCTTTCCCCAGTGAGTTAACCCAAGGGTCAATATGGAGGCAGATGTGATTGTGTTGGATGTTCAGAGACCAGTGGTCCAGTCCCAGCTCTGTCACAGACCAGCTGTTGGCCCGGGGCAATGCCAACACTGGGCTCAAGTAGGCCATTGGAATTTTTGTGATTTAACTGAAATTCACTCATGTGAAACTTCACATGGGAGCTTCGAGTGGTTTTGATGTATGTCTTCATACATACTTATGATTGTGTATTTTCCTTAAACTTTAAACCCTTAATCATACAAGTTCCTTAATGGCTCTCCTGGTGCCTGGCGGTTGAAGTTCACTGTCACTGGCTTGTCACACAAGGCCCTTCATGATTGACCCCTGCCTCTGTCACCAGCCTCCTGGCTCATTTCCTCCCCACATTCCCAATATTCTTAGCACACTTCACCACCACCTGTCTCTCCCTTGGGAGAGAGATTCAGGAGGTGGTCCTGGCAGTTGGAGGTTGGACTGGCAGGCACTGAAATGGATGGGACCAAAGGGGTACGGGCGGGCTTTGAGGATGCCCTTCTATCCCCCTGTGTAGCACCTCCTTCCTGCCCCATGGCTGAATGAAGGCCTTACAGGAAGCAGAACCACACAACTGAAGGAGCCTGGATCCTCATCTGACCACTGGGAAGGCCGCTCCCTGGCCAGGAACATCCAATTGGACTTTACAAATAAACAATTTTGCTAAGCCACCAAAACGTGGGGATTGTTTGTTACAGCAGTTAGCCTACCCTGACTAATACAGGGAGAAAGCAGATGTTTGGACAGCCAGCCATAGTCATGGCTTAACTTTTGGAATCCATGGGTGACAGGAGATGCAGCCGGGTCACTACTTTGTTAATAAAAATCAGTGAGATGCCAGCTGGAAAGCCATTGAGGTTACAAAGGCATGACAGGCAGGCGGACCCAAGAAAGAGCCTCTTGTTTGTAAGCAAGAAAAGCCCTGGCTCAGAAATGCAGAGGGTTTCTTGAGCTTTGGCCTTTGGCTGCATTGTTTCAACTTTCTTTCCAGGAGGAGGACAGACCTGAGTAAGTCTTCCAGGCACACTGCCCTTTAGGCACTGAAGACCCATCTAAGGTTGTGGAATAAACTCCCCAGGGGAAATAAACCAGCACTGAATTTGTGCCTAAGCTCCAAGCTCAGTGACAAGGACAGGACACTCTCCTCCATGGCTCCTGCTCAAAAAGAAAGTCAGCTTCGTGGTTACTGCCCCAGTGGGGCCAGTGATGACAAGGGTGTCAGGAGCTCTGAGGAGGGAAGGATGGAATGGGGCCAATGTAGTTAAGGGCTGGCCTCCCGCCGTGACAAGCCACCAGCCTTCACAATACAGGGTGTTACACAAGGCAGAACTGCAATCCCACTTAATCTAATTAATCCAAATTTAAATTACTTGAATGTATTGGGAACTTGTGGAGTTGGCAAACTTAAAATCACGTATTTATCTTTTTTCTAAGTATTCATCTAAATATTTTATCTAAATAATTTATGTAAACAATTATATCAATATTTTCTTCCAATAACTTGTGTGCTGTGTGCACAGCATAGGCATCTGAAAGCATTCTGTTGACGGAATATGTGAATGACACACGCTTTATACCCTTTTCATGTACTGACAAGGTTTTTATTTCCATTCTCATATACAATACAATTAGTAAGATTTCACTTTGTTAATAGCTTTGCTTTTTCATTTCTGGTGCATCATTCCACCCCACTATCCCTCCCCGTCCCCCCAACAATGACAGCAACAAAAAACACATCTCAAAAACCTTTCTCAAGAGCTGCAATCCTCAGTATGTCACGTCCCCCTCCTTCATCTTGCATCATCCCCTCCCTCCATGGCAGCCTGCTCCCTGAGAGAGACCACCCTGCTGTGATAAAAATCACCCACATTTGGTGAAACTTTACAATTCACAAAGCACTCTCTCCAGAGTTAAGGTGTTTGATTTTCACAGTAACCCAGAGAGGAAAGGCAAGACAGGTATCATTGACTCCTGTTTCAAATGAGAAAAACTGAGGCTCAGAGGGGCCCAGTGGTTTGCTCAGGATCCTACAACGAGGAGATAGAGCAACAGAGGCTCAGGACACACTTTCCTCTCTCCAAACCCCGTGCTCTTTAAGCCTGATGAGGCTGCATCTCCCACACTACTGACTTCTGAAGCAGCTTGCCAGGCGAGCCCAGCACACCTGCCCCCAGGTACCAGCTCTGTGACTGTCAGCCGCCAGCATCCATGGCAGGGAGTAACGAATGAACTCTCAAAAGGGGCCACCTCAACATCCCTCTTCTGGGCAATAAGATCGTCATAGAGACAGCTGAGGAAACGAGCAGAGCTGATGGCCAGAGAGGAGCCTGTGGGGACGGGGGCTGCACCTACAAGGACAGGACTGCAGACCTCCCCCAGCTGCTCACAACTCAGAGATCAGAGGAAAGCTGGGCCCTCGAACACTTTCGAGTCAGGCACCTGAGCGTCTGAACACAGCTCAGCTGCTTCTATCATCTTGGGTAAATTTTAGCCTTGCTGAACCTCCAAAATGGGGAAGAGAATATTAACATCGCAACATATTTTCAGCCTCAGTGGAGGTGGGTAAATAAAGTGCTTAGGCTAAGACCTCAATAATGGAAGCTATCATCCGTATCTATAATTTGTATCACCATAATGCACCTATGACATATGATAACAAATATGAGACAACTCTGTACTGCAAATAAGACACGGATGGATCAAGGAAACAAAAAAGCTACCTAAGGAAGCTTTGCAAAGAGGTACTGTTGTCTGTATCAGTGACAAGCACCTAGCATGGGTCCTATTTCACCCTGCCTGATGGGTTCGTGCATAATGAGCTGGGGGTCGTCACCCAGCATCATTCTTGGTGTGGGAGAGGAGCGGAGTCAGAGGCACTGGTCACGCCCTTCAGTCAAATTGTGCCTGCGAAACTGTGTTAGGGGTCTTCCCTGGTGGCGCAGTGGTTGAGAATCTGCCTGCCAATGCAGGGGACACGGGTTCGAGCCCTGGTCTGGGAGGATCCCACATGCCACGGAGCAACTGGGTCCGTGAGCCACAACTACTGAGCCTGTGTGTCTGGAGCCTGTGCTCTGCGACAAGAGAGGCCGCGACAGTGAGAGGCCCGCACACCGCGATGAAGAGTGGCCCCCGCTCGCCACAACTAGAGAAAGCCCTCGCACAGAAATGAAGACCCAACACAGCCATAAATAAATAAATAAATAAATTTATTTAAAAAAAAAAAAAACAAAACTGTGTTAGGGCATCTTGGATCTAGACTCTAATAAAGCAGCCCAAGGAAATTCTTGGGGTGTGATGGTGGCTCAGGCACCTCTCAGAGATAAGAATAAGAGTCTCCCTGGTGCGGCTTTCCAGGGTAAAGAGCTAAGGGATCCAGGGAAAGACAAGTTGGGGTTCCAAAGCAGAGGAGCATCTAGACCTCCATCGCTGGGAAAGCCTGCATTCTGTTGAAATCTTAACCTTTTGAAGGGCACTGGCTATTTTCATCTGATAGCCAAAGTTCTTGAAGTTGAGGGTTCTGGCATGAAGATCCAGAGTCCTTAGAAAGACTAGGTGAGAAATATAAAGTTTGTGTCTACATCGAGTACACTATACAAATTTTACAAGTTTGATTTTAATAGCTAAGAAAAAAAAAACCTACTAGAAAACTGGAAAATTCATTACTTTGAGAAACTAAATTATCCTTGCAGAAGTGTTCATTATCTCAATTAAAATAATACACATAAATAGGATTCTCCGAACCTGGAGAAAGAAATGGACAATTCCTTGATTAATTCCAAAATATTGAGTGCCTTCTCTCTTCTAGACACTTCGCTAAATTTTGAGAACAGATAAAGATCCAACTCGTACCCTAAACAAGCTTACAGCTTAGTGAGAGAGATAGGCATGCATTAAACTATGGCAAGTGCCAGACTGTATTTTCCAAAGATGGTTCTAACAACATCTCCCATCTCACAGGCTCTTCTAGAACCTCGAAGTCCCCCATCAAAAAGTAGGGTGAACCTAGTTCTCCTTCCCTTAAAACTGAGCAGGCTAGTGGCTTATTTCTAGCTGAGAGAATGCAGCAAAACTGACACAATGGGACTTCCAAAGCTAAGTCCTAAAGGCAATGTAACCTCTGCCTTGCCTTCTGCAGTACTCACTCTTCAAGCGTTTAGCTGCCAAGTAAGCAGTCTGACGGTCCTGAGGACACCATGCTGTGAGGAAGCCCAGACTAGCCCCTGCAGAGAGACCACACGGAGAGGCTTTGAGACCACAGGAAAAAAGAGATGGCTGTGGGCTGACCGATGCTCCAACACCCTCCTCCCCTGTTTTGCCAGCTGCAGCCCCCGTGTAACTGTCACTCCACGAGGGTCCTAAGCTAAATGCCCCCAGCTGGATACTTCCTGCCTCCTGACCCACAGAAGCCGTCAGATGCGAGATGGCTTCACAGCACCAGGTGCTGTGGTGATTTTGTTCGTGGCAGTAGTATCCAGACTGGGGGCCCTGGCGCAGAGCCCCGTTTGCTCTGTTCACCTGTCTTTACTCGGTGGCGATCTCAGTGCCTGGCGCAGTTAATATTCTAGAAGTATTTGTTAAATTTTGTCGAGTAGAGGTAAATGTTAGGTACATCGGTAGCTAAAGGAATTATTCGTGACATGGAGAAAATAGGAAACTTTTCAGAGGAAGTGGCACGTCAATTGGATCTCAAGGGATGAATCAATATGTTTCAGTCAAACAAGGAAGGTAGAAGGCAAGCAGATGCAAAGCACAAAGTCATGGAACAGCTGGGTAGATGTGGGGAAGCACAGGTACCGTGACAGGGCTGAAATGGGGCACATAAAGGTAAATGATGGGGACTGTGGCGGGAGAGGCCAGTAGGCCAGAGTGGGAGAGGCCCAGATGCCCAGCGGGTGGGTCTCAGAGCCAGGAGGGAGAGCCGCTACCCTCTCCATCCCCAACAGGAGGCCTGTCCCGGGACAGCCAGGCCATCTTCTACGGTTTCATGCCTGTATCTGGCATGTGGGCCTCTTCTCTTGACCTTGTGTCCCCAAAGCAACTTGAGGATTGCTTGACCAACTGCTGCTGGCTTTGAAAATGGAGGGGGGATCGTGAGCCTCAGAACACAGGTGGCCTCTAGAAGCTGGACAAAGCAAGAAAATATATCTTCCCCTGGAGCTGCCAGAAAGGAACACCTTGATTTTAGCTCAGGGAGGCCCACTTCAGACTTCTGCCCTCCAGAATTGCAAGATAATCAATGTGTGCTGTTTTCAACCACTAACTCTGTGGTTATTTGCTACAGCAGCAAAAGGAAACTAATACAAAGTGGATACTATTATTAACCCCACTAACCCGCTGATGCAACTGAGACAGGGGAGTGTGAAATAACCTGTCCAAGGTCACACCAGGCCTCCCGCGTCCAGAGTTTCCCTTCTTCATCACGGGGCCAGCTGCCTCTCCAGTGCTTTCCTCAGTTGGATTAGCAATGGGTGGGGAAAGGGATGCGATTAATTGTAACCTTCACCAGTCTCAACAGGAAGAGAAGACAATAACAAACATGTGAGTATTTACAACTCTGGGCATCTGGCAGGTGCTTTCTACTGGACCCTAACAACAGTCCCATGCTGTGGACACGGTTATTATTCCCGTTCAGTAGATGAGAATGCTGAGTTCTTCAGAGGTGAAGCAGCTAGCCCACTGCCCCAGGATCGGGAAGCAGTGGCGGCAGGGGCTGTGCACTGCCGTCTCACCAGCACGCCACACCTGTACATACGTCGCTCAACTCGAAGAATTAATCTTACAAGCGTTCTAAAACACAGACATGCAGCACTGCTTCACGCCTTGAGGACAAGATATCCTGTGGATCGGGGAAGGGGGAATTTCCAGCTTTTCTACAGGCACAAGGCCTGGCTCTAAGGCTTGTGTACTGGTAGCAGTGCCCGTTCCTGTTGGCCAGGAGGCTGTGGATATCCCAAAGACATACAGTGCAGTTGCTCTGACCTGGTTTGTGATTACACGTGAGTCATGTCCAGAGGCTTTCAGAAATATCTAGGGCATGGAGCTGAGCCTCTGGGGAAAAGTGGGTGTAAGAATCAACAAAAATGATATAGCACCTTACTGTGATTCTATTTGTATCCACAGCAGGTAAGTGTAGGAAAAGACAGACACACTTGAATCACTGAACTGTTGCCATGCTATTATTCACAACCACAAAATCTCAGTAACATACAATAATAAGCACGTACTTCTCACTCACATGCCTACAGTTGGGCAGATCCAGGCTGGGCCAAGCTGGGCCCCGCCATAGCCCATGGTCGGGTCCAAGTTGGCCACACATATCTCTCATTATTCTGGGACCAGCCAGCTCTCCACAACATGTCTTTTTCGTGGTAATAGTAGAAGCACAACAGGAAAAAGGGGAACAGATGGTGGCTCTTAAGGACTAGGCTTGTAACTTGACATTGCAACTTCCACCCTTTTTGGTCATGTCAAGTCACGTGGCCAAGTCCAATGCCACTGGAGCAGGGAAGTATATTCTTCCCATGCATGTGGCAGGAGAAGGGGGGAGTATTTGCTGACCAGTAATCGAATCTGTCACAATCATTGCAAATCAAATGCCACAAGGAGAAACAGATACTCTTGAAGTCTGCAAACATACTCCCATTTCAAACACACAGGCTCAGGACTTCCCTGATGGCACAGTTGTTAAGACTCTGTGATCCCAATGCAGGGGGCATGGGTTCAATCCCAGGTCAGGGAACTAGATCCCACATGCATGCCGCAACTAAGAGTTCACATGCCACAACTAAGGAGCTGGCGAGCCTCAACTAAGGAGCCCACCTGCTGCAACTAAGGAGCCCGCCAGCCACAACAAAGGAGCATGCCTGCCGCAACTAAGACCTGGCACAACCAAATAAATAAATATTTTTTAAAAAGTAAAACTTTAGGGCCTCCCTGGTGGCGCAAGTGGTTGGGAGTCCGCCTGCCGATGCAGGGGATACGGGTTCGTGCCCCGGTCTGGGAGGATCCCA
Organism: Mesoplodon densirostris; assembly: GCF_025265405.1. Lineage (NCBI taxonomy): Eukaryota > Metazoa > Chordata > Mammalia > Artiodactyla > Ziphiidae > Mesoplodon > Mesoplodon densirostris. The sequence continues at coordinate 56,070,459 of NC_082670.1, forward strand.
TATGCCGCGGAGCGGCTGGGCCCGTGAGCCATGGCCGCTGAGCCTGCGCGTCCGGAGCCTGTGCTCCGCAACGGGGGAGGCCACAACAGTGAGAGGCCCGCATACCGCAAAAAAAAAAAAAAAAAAAAAAGTAAAACTTTAAAAACACATACACACAGGCTCTTGCTTCTGTTTTATGCAAACTGGTGATCTGTGCTGTCAGAGAAATGCAGTACAGCATTCCTCATCCTCAACTTACCTGTGTGTATGTCTGCTGAGCCTCTTATACATCTGAACCCCAATGACATAATGTCCCTAAATAGGATCTAAGTTCCCAGCTGGCATGGAGTGAGAGAAAACTCCACATGGAAATGATGCTATTGTAACACAGTCTGTGACCTTGCCATGCTGGGAATCCTCCAGCCATCCCGGCTGCTTGCATAGCCTGTTGGAGAGGCCTGCTGTGTGCATCATGGCAGGCTCATTGCAAACTCAGTACTTTGGAAAGAACTTTTGAGGTGTGCTGAGCTCAAAAGGAAATTTGTTTTCAATTATATTCTCTCTCGACCGAAGGCTGGACAAAACAGCAGAGAAAAGGTGAAGCCCTAAACCATACGATTCTCGTAAGTTATAAACATGACACAAATGTTTACAAAGGTAGAGAGATCCTGCTCTTTTCTTTGAGAGAAGAAAAAAAGCAGATGACAATTTTGCAAAGCATGAATATATTAATTGTCTATGGTTGGAAACTATGCTATCAGAAATAACATGATGGATTTTCTAGTTTGTGATAAGATACTAAAGGAATCCAGGCTTCACATTTTTGACCCCCAGGACCATCTTTTGAGGAAAGAACTGGAATTCTTTCAAGTGAATCACGTAACCCTTGCAGTTTTATGTTGCTATCATTTTTTTTTTCCTCTCCATGTACTTTCTTTAACCTTCATGGTTAAAAACAAATAAACAAAAGTTGTGGTAGGCTTTGCCCTGGGATCTTGTGAGAAAGAGGAAGGATGTCTCTAATTCTTTACTGATTAGTTCTGCTAATGAATGGCCTCTGTGTCCATCGAATTTCTGCTCAGGAAGGTATAATAGAAAAGAGACAGGACTGAGATGTTTATGCCTGATCCAATTCAAGAGGTTATTTTGAATATCAGCAGGTAAGTTCAAAAAGTAATATCACACTGGGAACATTTTAGACTTGAGTGATCAGGGAATTTTGCTCTCTCCCTTATTCCTATTCTACAGGTGGACCTGAGCTAGACAGAGCTCACACCTCACCTCCTCACATCAATGACAGGGTTATGGCCAGTATATATTGATATTTCCCCTGTGTTACAATTCTTAGCCCATCCCCAGGCAGCCATCTCCATGTGGGAACTCAACAACACAGTCCCCAGTCACAGACTAAGGTGAAGAGAGAGGGGATGGGGAAGGAACCACACACTGGTTTGCTGTGAAGGGGCTTCTGTGTAGAGGTGACACACAGCACTTGTACTCATAGCCCACTGGTCAGAACTAGCCACGTGACCCAGACTCCCCACAGCAGGACTGGGGGGTGTGATGGAGCAGATGGATATTCACCTAGCAGTAAATGTCTCCACCACACAGGACTTCAAGAGAACCAAATCCAAGTCTTTGATCACCCTGACCACATGCAGCTCTAGCTGGGCATCCACGTCTCTGGGCAGGTTGACCAGACAGACACACCCTAACCCCTCCCATCTCTCCGATGTGATCATCATTTATGAGCTCAACAATAAGACTGATGTTAGAATACAGGGGACTGTTTTAATTATTAAGATCACAAAAGATAAAGTAGAGTGCAATGGGCTGAGATTAAGGGAGGAACCCTGTCTGATGCCTGGGAAACATGAATCAACAGGATGCCCAGAAGAAAAGAAATAATCAATGTGGAAATTTTAAGAAAACATCCAGAGCACAGCTATGAACTGGTAGCTTCCAAAACACATCCATCCCACAGATGTGTTTTGTCTCACACAAAGTTTGAAAAAAATGTCTTAATTAACTGCCAACACTTAAAAAATGGAAAATTCAACATAATAATCTAGATTTTCTGCTACTGTTGAATAGATTAGAAGATTGGGCAACACAGAGTCAGCAACAGTTTTTCTGCTACGCCTGGCAACAATTAGCTGGAGAGAGGGGCACCTGCTCTTTGCAGAGGCTCAGCCATTTACCCCAATCCCTATGGAGCCCTCTTCACTTGTTTATAGCACCCGATGACCCCAGTAGGTGGTTGGGTTTGCAACTTCTGGTCTAAATGAGTTCCTCCGAGTTCCTGCCAGCTCTGTAAGCAATCATGCTGTGAAGCACATAGAGCTTGTTTCCAATAAGAATCTCAAGCAGGCATCTCCAAGCACCACTGCAGGCCAGCACAACCCTTCTGGAAAGCAATGTGGCCAGGTATCAAGGACCTTCCAAATCTCTACACTCCTTGATCCTGTAATTTCACCCTTGAGAATTTATCTTAAAGAAATATTCCCGACACTACTTCACATAAACGATCTTCATGACTTCATTTATAATGGAAACAATTGGAAACAAGTAGAAAGTTTATGCTGAAATCTTTAGGTAAACTATACTATACAACTAGCCAGCTCTAATGCATATATACAAAAAATACCAATTAAGGATCATTCTAGTAAACTACAGGCCTCTACTCTGCAAAAATGTTGATTTATACAAATCAAAAGACAACAGAGGGACTTCCCTGGTGGTCCAGTGATTAAGACTCCGTGCTCCCAATGCAGGGGGCCTGGGTTCGATCCCTGGTCAGGGAACTAGATCCTGCATGCCGCAAGTAGGACCTGGTGCAGCCAAATAAATAATAAATAGACAAATAAATATTTTAAAAGAATATTTATTAGATGATTGCATCAATATTAAATACCCTGAAGTGGATCATGCCATCGTGATTATGTGATTACGTTAGAGAGTGTCCTTGTTTTTAGGAGATATTTGCTGAAATATTTAGGAATAAAGGATGATAAAGTCTTTGACTCAATCTCAAATGGTTCAGAAAAAGAAAACAATATTGTGTATGGAATAGAGAGAGAGATAATGCAAATGTGGCAAAATGTTAACAACTGGTGAATCTTGGCAAAGGATAAATGTGTGTTTGTTGTGCTCTTCTTGTAATTTCTGTGGTTTAAAACTTTTTCAAATTAGAAGTTAAAGAAAAGATGCTCATCTGGAAAATGCTATGACATAATGTTAAATAAAAAATTCAAACCAGATAATCATGTATCCAGTGTGATCTTAAGTAAGTTGCTAAAATCCTTCTATACAGAAAATAAGACTGGAAGAAAAATAGTGAAACATGAACAATATTTAAATTTGGTGGGTGGACTGGACTGGGGATGTTTTTACACTTTTTTCTATATTTTCTCCACATTTTTAATAACCATCTATCACTTTTATAATGAAAAACAAGTTTTTAAAAGAAATGCCAAGCACCATAGGAAAAAAATTCATTTTTTCCCACCTCCTCAACTTTGGGCCTGAAGCCAGAATCCAGAGAAACAACAGAGGAAATGGGTTCAAGCTCTCAGCTGTTAAGGTGTGAAAGAGTGTGTTTCAGGGGTTGCCAAGTGACCTTTAATGAACACCTGTCTGAGACAGAAAAATCATAGTCTTCCAGGCTGAGGACTCGCTGTATAATTTAGTACGATGGTGGGGCCACTGGGTATACCCCCAGAGTTAAGATTTATGGCCAAGTGGAGGAGTATTTTTGAATTTGGCTGATTCTTTTTGGACTTAGACCCCAGGTTCATGTGCTGCAAACTAGCTAAATTTGACTTTGGATCATAGGCCGAATGGGTCAGGCCTGACCAACTGGTAAGCCTGCAAGCCTTTTTCATCAGGGCAAGGCGGGCACACTCTCCATTCCCAGGAGGGATCCTGGCCAAGACTCCCCAGCAACTCTTCCCCACCTCCTTCCAACGAGCTCCTTCTAACTGCGCTGACTGCTCTGTTTCTGTTCTCCGGCTCCTGTTCTCAGAACCCATGTTCTCCCCCAACCTCTTCTAAAGGAGGCCACCCCACTCTTGTCTCTCTGAAACAATTCCATACCCTTAACAGCCCTCTTGCTTCCTCTGGCCTTGGCTCCAAGCATCCAATAAAAACCTCCCTTCCCTCCATTCCACTGGCTCTGGGTCTCTCCAAGCTCCCTGCCTCTCACCCACATCCATTACTCTGTCCTGCTGGAATCATACCTAGCTTGGAAATCCCAGCCAGCTCCTCGCACCCACTTAGGCTGATATTTCTGGCCACCTCAAGGCAGCCCAAGAGCTTCCATCCAGACCCTAAGACCTCTGCAGTGGCAGAGCCTAGTTCCCAGCTGGCCCAGACCAGAGCAGCAGCTGTCAACATTGCCAAGAACCCTCTTGCTTGGGGGGCCTCCCTGGTGACTGCAATGATTCTTAGCAACCCTCCGGATACAACAGACCATTCTGACACTGCCTCTAAGCCCTCATCCTGCTGAGGTGCCAGGAACATCACCCTCAGGCATCCTAGAGGCCCCCCACTCCCTAGGGTTATGCAAAGGCACTGAGCTCCTTCCTACATGATGCCAAGGCACTGAGTTGGAAGCCTGGAGTCAGAACACCAGAGATCAAATGCTTCCTCTGTCAAATGCCAGCTGTGAGACATTATGTAAACTACAGACCCTCTCTGTGCCTCAGTCTATTCATTTATACAGTAGGAATAATAAATATCTACCTCATAAGGTTATTGAGAGAATTAAATGACTTTCAGTATGTAAAATGCAAAGAACAGTGCCTGGCACAGAACAAGTGCTATCTAAGAGTTAGTTTTTATTACTGTTCATGAGTCGGTACCCATTATGGCCATTGTCGTGGGGTACACACTCCTTGAGACCCAAATGTTACATCACTTCCCTGACACATTTGGGATTTAGGAATACTTGGAGGGCAAGGAGCTCACAAGAGACCATTGCTACTGCCCTAATAGGTAAAGAGAAATTATCAAACTGAAACACATGGAGAAAAAAAATCAAAAAATGGAAAGACTATCTAAAATCTGTAAAACAATATCAAGTGGTCTAACATACATGTAACTCGAGTCTCCGAAGGTGAGGAGAGAGTGATGGACCAAAGAAATATTTGAAGAGATAAAGGCTGAGAATTTTCCAAAACCAACAGAAGACATCAAATCATATACCAAAAGCTCACAGAACCCTCAGAAGGTAAAGACAAAGACACCTTTGCACCTCCTAAGTCAAACAGCCAGAAACCAAAGATAGAGAAAATCTTGCAGGCCATCAAGAACAAAAGGCCAATTACATCAAGGGGGAAGGGGAGACTTTCTGATTTTTAATCAGAAAAAGTGAAGCCAAGAGAACAATGAAATGGCAATCTTAGAGGAGCAAAAGGAAAAAGAAACTCTTAGGACTCTGTATCCAGTTTTGCTCCCAGACATTAGCCTAGACCAGGAGGGGGTAGTACTTCTATTGCACCTCAAGCCCAGGGATGTAAGATCCCAGCTTTTGCTTTACAATCCAAAGCCCACTAGGAAGGTCACCAGACCCAAGGACCACCCACTCCTTCAGCAGCTCTGAGCTCAGCAGAACTCCCAAGAGAGCAGCTTGCATCAACACAGTGGTTCCCAGCCTTGATATTCACCTGGGGAATCACCTGCGGAGCTTTAACAAATTATGCACATCCAGGCCCCACACCTTGATATTCTGATTTAATTGTTCTGGGGTTGGTCCTGGGCAATTTTTTTTTAATTTACCAAGATAATTGTAGTGAGCAGCCAAGTGGTTTGCAATCTATTATTTAAATAGGATTCTTTCTCCTTTTCAGTCAGACGTGCTTTTACATAACATTATTTCCTATGTCAGACATAAAGAATTTCCTGATTATTTTAAAAAGTGGTAGCAGAACTGGCTTCAGCAAGATTGCTATTCTGCTGACTTGCTCTCAAATTTGGATGCACATTGGTATGACTGGAGAGATCTTAAATAGTCTAATGCCTGGATCCCCAGAGATTCTGATTTATTTGGAATGGGTTACAGCCCAGGAGCCTGGATTTTTATAAGCTCCACTGCTCTTGAGATTTTTAGAAGGTCCAGGTTCCCAGTACAGGTTAGGGAATTCTGGACCATCAGAGGCTGCCATGGAGCGCAAGCAAGGGCATAGGAGTCACAGGAACTCCCAGCTTCGGGTCTGCTGACTTGCCCCATCTGTGCTCAGCCACCACTTCTGCTCCTCACCAGGGCATCCCCAGGCCCTCTCTGACCCACTGGACCCCGACGGCCAGCCCAGCCCACTACCAGCTCAATGCCAAGAGCTGCTTCTTACAGACCTCCCGTGCCTTCCCCTGGTCCCTAATGTCCACACACAAACTGGAAACCTCATTACATCAAGGTTGAAGGGCTGTCAGGAAACAAATGTTTGCTGCTGTCTGGGGGTACTGGAGCAGCCAGCGCAGGCCCATGGGGAGTGCTGATTCCTGAGCATCCCTACAAGGCTGTCAGAACCCTCAGCAACTGTCACCACTACAGGAAAAACTGCTCCTGACCACTGAGCCGGGCTGTCGCCCTCCCTACTCTCATGGCTGCGTGTGAAAGTGCGTCTCCCAGCCCCAGCACCAGGATCACACCATTCAGCCGTGGGGATGTTTCCTGGTCCAAGCTCGTTCTGCCCACCCCAAAGCACAGTGAGGCCAAACAATACTGAAACATCGTGTTTGGAGCAGAAAAAGGTTTATGGCAGGGCCAAGGAAGGAGAACGAGTGGCTCGTGCACAAAAAAAACCCTGAATTCCCTCAAAGGGTTTCAGCAAAGCATTTTTAAAGGCCAGATGAGCGGGAGGGGGGTCGCAGGGTATGTGATCAGCTCGCCCACAATTCTCTGACTGGTTGATGGTGAGGTAACAGGGAGTTAACCTTAACAATCTTTGGGCACCAATAGGTCTGGGGGCTCATGATCATCAACTAGTTAATTTCTTCCATTTGGTGGAGGGTTTTAGCATCTGAAAAACTTAGGAAATATGCATCAGATACTATTATCTGGGTACTTCAGAGAGGAGCTACAGCAGAGGATATGGCAGGGCGGGGGGGTGGGGGCCTGTCCTGGGAAGGCCCCATAGGGTCCTGCTGGGTTACAGGGAGGATTTAATTGCTGGACAGTTCAAATGCCAAGTCCCACTGATTTCTGTTAATCCTATTTCTGTTCTCTGATGTTATTGCTTCTGAGGCTGATGATGCACCACAATTCTCTGAACCTGTGGATTTCCTTTAGTGCTACTTCTTCATCATTATTAAAAAGTTCAGAGTTTCTCAAAGAATGCTTTCAAAATCATACATTCACATCATCTGGGGGTATCTGTCCAAAGCTCAAATTTCTAGACCAACCACAGCCCCACTGAATCATATCTGAGGCAGAAGCATATATCTGTAGCCTAAGTAAGTGCCCGGGGCCATTGTAAAGACTGAGCTCCCCTGAGAGGAGGCAGCACCCTGTGGCCTGCTGGCCTGGCTTCCAGGGACAAGTCCTGGTTTGGTGGCTCAACGGCTGAGGAGACTTGAGCAAACTCTCTGGGTTCTAGTCTCCTCCTCTGGAAGGTGGAACTGAAGTATGATCTACTTTCTGGGACCGCTGTGAGGAATAAATGGGTTAACACAGGTGACAACGCTTGGAAGAGTGCCAGTCTGGGATGGAAACAGACTCCACCATTAACTAGCTGAGAAAAATCCAATTCACCCACCCAGACTGGAGTCAATATACTACTTAGCTGATTGATTAAAGTATGTTTCCTTTTAAATTTAATTTCTTTATATATATACTATATATTATAAATATATAATTATATAGCATATAATATATTAAGTAATATAAAATCACATGTATACATAATTGTATGTAAAAAAGTGAAATTACACAGTAGCTTTTTTCTTTTTTAGAAAAGTTAGGTTTACAGAAAACTTGAGCAGATAACAGAGTTCCCACATACTCCCCTGCATGCACGGTTTTCCCTTATTAACATAACTTATTAACATCTTGCATTAGTGTAGTACATTTGTTAAAATTCATTAATGAATATTGATACATGATTATTAACTAAAGCCCATAGTTTACATTAGAGTTTACTCTGTGTGGTCAATTCTATGGATTCTGACAAATGTAAAATGACATGAGTCTGCCATCAAATTATCATACAGAATAGTTTCACTGCCCTAAAAACCGCTGACCCCCACCTGAATAGTTTCACTGCCCTAAAAACTCCCGACCCCCACCTACTCATCCCTTCCCCCTTCCCCTCAAATCCCTGACAACCACTGACCTTTTTACTGTCTCTGTAGTTCAGCTTTTCCCAGGATATCATATAGTTGGAATCATGAAATCTAGCTTTTTCAGACTGGTTTCTTTTACTTAGCAATATGCATTTACATTTCCTCCTTAATGCTGAAGTTTTTCATGGCATAATAACTCATTTATTTTTATCACTGAATAATATTCCATTGTGTGACTGTATCAGTTTGTTTATCTATTCACCTATGGAGAGACATCTTATTTGCTTCCAGTTTTTGGCAATTATTAGTAAACATTAATAAATAATAATATAATATTTTATTATAATATAACATTTATGAGCAAGTTTTTGTGTGGACATATTTTCAGTTCATTTGGGTGAGTATCAAGGAGTGGAATTGCTGAAACATATGGTAAGACTATGTTTAACTTTGTAAGAAACTGCCAAACTGTCTTCCGTTGTGGCTGTACTGTTTTGCCTTCCCACCAGCAGTGAATTAGAGTTTCTGTTGCTCTACATCCTCGCCAACATTTGGTGTTGTCAGTGTTCTGGATTTTTGCCATTCTAATAGGTGTGTAGTAGTATCTCACTGTTGCTTTAATTTGCAATTCCCAAATGACATATGATGTTAATTAAGCATCTTTACGTATGCTATCTGTAAATCTTCTTTGGTGAGGTGCCTGTTCAGATACTTTTGCCTATTTTTTAACTAGGTCATTTATTCCTTATTGTTTTAAGAGTTATTTGTATATCCTTTATCAGGTACGTGTTTGGATACAAGTCCTTTATCAGGTATATATTTTGCAAATATTTTCTCCCAAATCTGTGGCTTGTCTTTTCATTCTCTTAACAGTGTCTTTCAGAGAGCAGAAATTTTAATTTACTTGTCAATATTTTTTCATTCATGGATCATGCTTTAGCTGTTGTATCTAAGAACTAACCACCAAACCCAAGATCACTTAGATTTTCTCCTATGTTAATTTCTAAAGGTGATATCATTTTACATTTAGATTAGTGATTCATTTTGAGTTAATTTTTGTGACTGGTGTAAGGTCTGTAATATCAATATGTATTGTATATCTAGAGGTAAATTCCCAGAAATGAATTTTCAGGGTCAGAGGGTTATGTAATTTTGATTGTAATAGGTATTACCAGAATGCATGTTCAGAAAATGTGCTAATACTCTATTTTTGCATCATAAAAACATGGGTAGAAAATTTTACCCACATTCCCACTATAAATTGCTATTATCACTGTTTTTCTGTCTGATGGGTATGAAAGGATATTTCAGTGTTACTTTTATTTCCCTGACTACTAGTTGAATTTGAAAATATATTTCATATTTGGCAGCCATTTATGTTATCTCTTTTACTAATATATTTTTGCATATATTGGGGATTTTATTCTAGTTTTTTTTTTTTTTTTTTTTTTTTTTTTTTGCTGTACGCGGGCCTCTCACTGCTGTGGCCTCTCCCGTTGCGGAGCACAGGCTCCGGACACACAGGCTCCGCGGCCATGGCTCGCGGGCCCAGCCGCTCCGCGGCATGTGGGATCCTCCGGGATCGGGGCACGAACCCGTGTCCCCTGCATCGGCAGGCGGACTCTCAACCACTGCGCCACCAGGGAGGCCCTCTAGTTATTTTTTTTATTGCCAATTTGTAAGAACTCTTTATATATTATAGATATTACCCTTTCACTACATCTTCATTATACTTGTTTTTCCCTGATCTATCTTTTTAATTAAATTTGTTCATGGGTCACTTCATCCTTGACTTTGTTTCCACCCGAAAGCATCAATCATTGGCCAAAATGTGTAGGGAATGACTGAACGGCTCTCTTAGAAAGCTGTAGACATAAGGAAATCACAGAGAAACTAAGGTCATTCTGTCTGGAGGAGAAAATAGTAGGCAAGTGGTTCGCAGGTAGAAGGAAATAAAAAGTTATTTCAAGTATTTGAATGACTGCCATGTGGAAAAAGGATCACAGTAATTCTGAATGCTCACAAGTGATAGAACTACACTGAAGGAGGATTACACATAGGTAGCGTTGGGTTTGATATAAGAAAGAAATGTCAGGGCTGCACCAGAACTAAATGGTAACTTATGGTTTAGAGAATTCCATGAAACATCTGAAGATGGCCAACATAAATATGGAGAGCTCCCAGGAGACGATATCATGGACTAGTTTCTATCATTCACGAGAACTAAAACCAGTTGAAGCATTTCAAAGGAAATGGGGTTCAATACAGATAATTTAGTGATCACAAAACTGTTGGAAGGGCTGGACAAGTTGAAGGCAGGATGCAGGCATTAGCTTTCAGCTTCACTTCTACAATTCTAGTCTCACAAGATGGACAAATGCTGCAATCACACAGGGGTGGGTAACACAGAGAACCTCTCAGCTAACTTCCTAGCTAGTCTGTAGCCCTGAATCAGGCGAATATCAGGAAAACTCAGAGACCACTGCAAAATCCAACTGCATATATGCAAAGCCCACATAACCATCTGCTGCCACTCTGGAAGAGAAAGCGGCTTTTCACCTCTACTCCACTTTAGTCCAAGTGCCTCTCGTTGACAGAGTGTAAATGGTAAATGCTATCCACAGGGCTGGAAACAAGAGAGCCTGGGAAATATAGTTCATAGACTCTAGCCCCTGAAGTGCAGAGGAACATTAGAAGGATATGACAGGGAATAACGTTGTCAAACACCTACAGCAGGGCTCAAGCATCAGTCTGGGGGACAGACGGAGGGTTGTACTTGATGCTATATAGCCTGCTTAAGACTTCTAGAAGCAGGATTCCATAGCACTCTGCACATCTTTCCTTCTGAAATTGCTTTTAAAGGTCGTCTCTGTCTTTGGAAAGCATGAGCAATGCTGCCTACCTAAATATAGATACGATGGAAACACACCCACTGTATCACTCTTATAGATTCTGTGCAAATTGTACTTTAAAAGATGTCATTCACTTTGTGACTGCTAAAAACACAAGCCTGTTATTCAGGTCAATTAATGTGTATTGAAGAACACCTTCTATGAGTTGTCAGAGCAATTTTAAAGCCCAAGAGGCCCAGCTAGCCACTGGTGTTGTAGATACAACCATGCACTGCAGTGCTTCCCCTACAGCCACAGAATCACTGCAGTGCCTTCTGGATGGCAGGGAAATGAAGACCAGTGGCCTCCTTTCTTGGGTTAATTGCATCATGATAGGCGGGTGGGTCTCCCACTTCCACCCCATTTATGCTCTAAATTTCAGGACCAATTCTATAAAGTCACATAATGAAGATTAAGGAATAGATTTGATTGAGGAAATGAAAAACTCACAAGGGCAAGGTCAGCAATACAGATATTCACAGTATACTTCATCTTTCATTATCCTAATTGAAAGGCATGCCAGGGCCAGGGAGGCAGCCAGGGAGGGGCACCACTAAGACTTCATTCAAGAGAGATCTGCCATGAGGAGCACAGTGAACAGACAGCCTCCTCTTTTAGGGCCTCTGGAAACTACAGGAAGGCCAGCTCTCCTCCAGAAGCTCCCCAATGGCTGAGCATCATACAAGTTACAGGGGCCTACTCTCACCACCATTATTCAACATACTTTTAGATGTTTTAGCCACAGCAATCAGAGAAGAAAAAGGAATCTAAATCGGAAAAGAAGAAGTAAAACTGTCACCATTTGCAGATGACATGATACTATACATAGAGAATCCTAAAGAAAACTACTAGAGTTAATCAATGAATTTGGTAAAGTTGCAGGACACAAAATTAATGCACAGAAATCTCTTGCATTCCTATACATTAATGATGAAAAATCTGAAAGAGACATTAAGGAAACACTCCCATTTACCACTGCAACAAAAAGAATAAAATACCTAGGAATGAACCTACCCAAGGAGACAAAAGACCTGTATGCAGAAAACTATAAGACACTGAGAAAAGAAATTAAAGATGATACAAACAGATGGAGAGATATACCATGTTCTTCAGTTGGAAGAATCAACATTGTGAAAATGCCTATACTTCCCAAAGCAAAATACAGATGCAGTGCAATCCCTATCAAACTACCATTTTTCACAGACCTAGAACAAAAAATTTCACTATTTGTATGGAAACACAAAAGACCCCAAATAGCCAAAGCAATCTTGAGAAAGAAAAATGGAGCTGGAGGAATCAGGCTCCCGGACTTCAGACTATACTACAAAGCAACAGTAATCAAGACAGTATGGTACTGGCACAAAAACAGAAACATAGATCAATGGAACAGGATAGATAGCCCGGAGATTAACCCACACACATATGGTCACCTTATCTTTAATAAAGGAGGCAAGAATATACAATGGAGAAAAGACAGTCTCTTCAATAAGTGGTGCTGGGAAAACTGGACAGCTAAATGTAAAAGAATGAAATTAGAACACTCCCTAACACCATACACAAAAATAAACTCAAAATGGATTAAAGACCTAAATGTAAGGCCAGACACTATAAAACTCTCAGAAGAAAACATAGGCAGAACAGGCTATGACATAAATCACAGCAAGATCCTTTTGGACCCACCTCCTTGAGAAATGGAAATAAAAACAAAAATAAACAAATGGGACCTAATTAAGCTTAAAAGCTTTTGCACAGCAAAGGAAACCATAAAAAAGATGAAAAGACAACCCTCAGAATGGGAGAACATATTTGTAAACAAAGCAACTGACAAAGGATTAATCTCCAAAATATACAAGCAGCTCATGCAGCTCAATATCTAAAAAACAAACAACTCAATCCAAAAATGGGCAGAAGACCTAAATAGACATTTCTCCAAAGATATACAGATTGCCAACAAACACATGAAAGGATGCTCAACATCATTAATCATTAGAGAAATGCAAATCAAAAGTATAATGTGGTATCACCTCACACCAGTTAGAATGGGCATCATCAGAAAATGTACAAACAAATTCTGGAGAGGGTATGGAGAAAAGGGAACCCTCTTGCACTGTTGGTGGAAATGTAAATTGATACAGCCACTATGGAGAACAGTAAGGAGGTTCCTTAAAAAACTAAAAATAGAACTACCATATGACCCAGCAATCCCACTACTGGGCATATACCCGGTGAAAACCATAATTCAAAGAGTCATGTAGCACAATGTTCAGTGTAGCTCTATTTACAACAGCCAGGACATGGAAGCAACTGAAGTGTCCATCGACAGATGAATGGATAAAGAAGATGTGGCACATACATACAATGGAATAGTACTCAGCCATAAAAAGAAATGAAATTGAGTTATTTGTAGTGAGATGGATGGACTTAGAGTCTGTCATACAGAGTGAATTAAGTCAGAAAGAGAAAAACAAATACTGTATGCTAACACATATATATGGAATCTAAAAAAAAAATGGTTCTGAAGAACCTAGGAACAGGACAGGTATAAAGATGCAGGCTCAGAGAATGGACTTAAGGACACAGGGCGGGGAAGGGTAAGTTGTGACAAAGTGAGAGAGTGGCACTGACATATATACACTACCAAATGTAACAGAGATAGTTAATGGGAAGCAGCCGCATAGCACAGGGAGATCAGCTCGGTGCTTTGTGACCACCTAGAGGGGTGGGATAGGGAGGGTGGGAAGGAGATGCAAGAGGGAGGGGATATGGTGATATAAGTATACGTATAGCTGATTCACTTTGTTATACAGCAGAAACTAACACAACAATGTAAAGCAATTATACTCCAATAAAGATGTAAAAAAAAAAAAAAAGTTACAGGGGTCTGGCCATTTTTGCCCAGTGGGGTATTCCTCTGTGGGCAGTCTTAGTGCTGGCCTCCCTGTTGGGCTGAACAAAACTATCCCAGAGCTGCATCAGGGAATGCCAGGAGCAGTCCCCTTGTGCACATGTGAGGGATTCCCTGGAGTACCTTCCTATGTATGAAATTGCTGGATCGAAAGGAATTTCTTCACGTGGCCTTCAAAGAAGTGACCATTACAGGTCACCTCGTTCATGCATTTGAGCAATGCAATTTCAAACCCGTAGTATATTAAGGGCTTAATTTGGACCAAACTGTAAAGGAATTTACAGTATTTCTAAAGCAAGATGCCCCTTTAGGATCAGCCTACCACCACCACTCAGAAATTATAAATACGCGGGCTTCCCTGGTGGCGCAGTGGTTAAGAATCCGCCTGCCAATGCAGGGGACATAGGTTCGAGCCCTGGTCCGGGAGGATCCCACATGCCGCAGAGCAGCTAAGCCCGTGCACCACAACTACTGAGCCTGTGCTCTACAGCCCTCGAGCCACAACTACTGAGTCTGTGTGCCACAACTACAGAAGCCCGTGCACCTAGAGCCCATGCTCTGCAACAAGAGAAGCCACCGCAGTGAGAAGCCTGCACACCGCAACGAAGAGCAGCCCCCGCTCGATGCAGCTAGAGAAAACCCACGCAGCAATGAAGACCCAACACAGCCAAAAACAAATAAATAAATTTATATTTAAAAAAGAAATTATGAATATGATAAACTAAAGATTATTCCTCAAGCATATAAACCAAAGACAAATGAACATGTGTTGCGTTTGTAAGACAGCAACAGACTCCCACTGAAAGAGGATGGCTCTCAGAGCAGCTGGAATCACCAATGAGACTGAAACAGCATCTTCTGTGAAGAAGATTATAGAACTACAAAGCTAATCCCATTTCATCTCGTAAGGACTTCCCGGGGCTTCCTTTCTACATACCTGTATTAAGAGCTTTATCCCCAAGCGAGTACAGTACACCTGCCTGAGGTTCTTCCTCCCAAATCTGCCTGCCTTCCTCCTCTCTTGACACAGGTGTCCGATCCACACTGTGGTCTGAAGTCTTCCTGCGCTGGTTCCTCCCTGCTTATCTTTCACGGGCATTATCCCCAACTAATTTCTAGCACTTGTAATTGGGTTTTACACTTTCTGGATGACCTAAACGAATACAGCCGTGAGAGTGGCTGGACACAACATGGGCTTTGTTCCAGAGGAGGGAGCCCTTTCCTCTTTTTGGCCCCCCATTTTCACATTGCTGGGGTTGGGGTGGGGGAGGGAGGATAAAGAATGCTTATTGCCAAGCAGCCCGGATTTGGGATGCCAGCTGTTTATAGCAGTTGTCTGAGAAAGCCAGCTGCTCTGATTCTGTGGAAAATTTGGCTCTTGAGATGATGGAAGATTCTGGTCCTATAGGAAGCTGGTTTTATTTAATTTTTTTCTTTCTTTCTTTCTTTTTTTTTTTTTTTTTTTTTAAAGAAGATGTTGGGGGTAGGAGTTTTAATTAATTTATTTATTTTTGCTGTGTTGCATCTTCGTTTCTGTGCGAGGGCTTTCTCTAGTTGTGGCAAGCGGGGGCCACTCTTCATCGCGGTGCGCGGGCCTCTCACTATCGCGGCCTCTTGTTGCGGAGCACAGGCTCCAGACGCGCAGGCTCAGTAGTCGTGGCTCACGGGCCTAGTTGCTCCGTGGCATGTGGGATCCTCCCAGACCAGGGCTCGAACCCGTGTCCCCTGCATTAGCAGGCAGATTCTCAACCACTGCGCCACCAGGGAAGCCCCTACGTTGACTTCTTAACCAGCTCCCACAACTGCATAAGCCTCAGTCCCTACACCAAATCCCCTATTCTATGTCACTCACAGTACTTCTGCTTCTCTAATCAAACTCTCAGTGATACTCCACTGACTTTACACCTACCCCTCCCTCCACCGGCAGAGTAAATTTCCTCACCTGTTGACTTTGGGTTTGGCCAGTACTTTGCCTTGATGTGACACAAGCAGGGACCTGTCCAGTGGACGTTCTGCTGTCATCACGAGAAAAGTGTACTCTGACCAGCCCCCGGTCTCGGGAGAAAGAGGGATTCGTGTGGACACAGTCACCCCCGCCACTGCAGTCTGAAGCAAAACTGCCCCAGACAACCCCAGACCCACAGTGCAAAGCAGAACCGTCAATCCCAGTCCAGCCTCATCAGCCAAGCACCAGCTGACTCACAAATGCATGAACAACAATAAAGACTTGTTTCATTAAAGCCATTGAGTTGCAAGGTGCTTCCTTACACAGCAATAACTGACTTATATACTGGTATAAAACTTTTATGTCAGAAAATGGATTCCATACATCTCTGACTGTTGCCAAAGTTTACTTTTATGTGTTTGCAGATAACTTTATCTATACTTCATTCAAAAACCCCTCTCTTTCCATTTCACTCTACAGAGGCAGGAGAGGGAAGTGAGGACTTGAAGAGCCATGGTCCAGGATGGTCTCTCAGTCTCTCTCTCTGTCATCAGACAACTAGCAGGAGGCTCGGGCAGTGACTGCCAAGCTGACAGCATGGAGGTCCCATAGGGAACTGCAGGTTTTCCTCAGGACCAGTCCCTCAAGGGGCAGTGTGGGAGTGGCAGCAGTAGCTGAGGACGGAGGTGAGATGAAGGGTCCTGCGCTTTTATCTTGAGGCTCCCAGCAGTTTCCCTCCACTCTGGTTCTTCTCGGGGAGCCAAACAGAAAGAGCAAATGAAAAGCATCCTTCAAACAAGCCCTGGAAGGAAGCCGAGTAGCAGGAGTTCAAAGGCCCTGAGTCATCACTTTCAGGCCCTTTAGACAGGTGCTTTCCCTGAAGCAGAGTGTTCCTCCTTAATCACTTGGGGACTTTCTGTGAAACTATTTGCTGACACAGGTCTCTCCAGCTGGAAAGGACTGTTTCCCTCGTTCAGGCCACAGGGGCCAGCCTAACTTCTGCCCTGTTGTTGGAAACAGCTCTTATTAGTTCTGTCCTGGCTTTAGCCTAACTGCCCCTCTGCGGCACTCACAAATCCTTGATGCTGATGCAGTGTTTAAAGATATGAACTTCAAATTAGGAGTTTGGGATTAACATATACACATTATTATATATAAAATAGATAATCAACAAGGACCTACTGTATAGCACAGGAAACTATACTCAATATTTTATAATAACCTGTAAGGGAAAAGAATCTGAAAAAAATAGATATATATGTATGTATAACTGAATCACTTTGCTGTCCACCTGAAACTAACACAACATTGTAAATCAACTATACTTTAATAAAAAAATAGAAAAAAAAAGATATAAACTTCCATGGCCTCTCAGCTGGCCTCCTCCTATTTCTTCCTCTCCCCTCTCATCCATTATTGGTCTAGCAACCAGAGTGCCTTTTTAAAAACATAAATAAAATGATGTCACCCACTATCCTTGCTGAAAACCCTCTTAAGATACAGGGCAAAATAATGCACATTTTATTCACCCTCAACGAGGTGCAAAGAAAGGTCCCTGTCTACCCCATTATCACTTGTCTCCCCTTGTTCTCTGTCTTCCTGACACTCCAGCCTTTTTCCCAAGACACCGTGCTGCCTCCCACTCAAGGACCTCACACATGCTGTATTGTTAGCCTAGAACTTTCTCCCTTCACAAGTTAACTCTTTCTTACCTTTTGGGTCTCTGAGCTGGATGGCCTCCATTTCCCCTCCAAACCCACTTCCACCTCCATCTCCCTGTTCTCCATCCCAGAGGGCTAATCTATATGGACTACATGAATGGTCTCCTTTGCCCTCTGACCTCTGGAAGGATTTGAAGGGAGAGATGAGAGTGAAGTCAGGGCATTTATCTTCCTGGATTACTCTTTGCAAAGGTCAACTCTTTACAACTGTCAAGTAAGCTGTACTGGTCAGCCATTGGCGTGTAACAACCAAAACCTCTTGGTGGCATAAAACAATAAGCATCCATTTCTCAAATATATTCAGGTCATTTGGTTGGGGGGGGGGGTGTGGTACTGCTGATCTAGGCTGCTGTAATAATAATTCTTGATTTTCTGTAATTGATGATTTGACATCTTGAAAGTATGGGCCAAACTAACAGCTAAGTTGTTACATCCATACTGTCCTTGTGTTTTTGCAGGTTGCACAGACATCATATTACAAACTCTCTAACCACAAACCCCAACACACAAACCCATGATCATGTGTGTCGCACACATTTGTGACAGGGGCTCCACTAGAGGGAGAAGCAAACTCTGTGTTTGTTTTGTTTTGTTTTTTTTTTTGAGCAAAATATCCAAACACCTGCCATTGCTACTAATAGTTTGGGGCATATCTATTTATCTATCCATCCATCCATTCATCCATCTACCTATCTATAATCTATCTATCTATATATCCATCTATTTACCTATGAGGTTTCTGTGACTTTCTCTCTCCCAGGCTCCCTATTTCCTCTTTCTCTTCCTCATAATTGAAGGGTGTGTGAAACATGGTGAAGTTTGGGAGCAGGAAGACTACAGCTACTAATGATTCTCATAGTTTTAAGGAGTGAATTTATTATTCCAGCTTTTGTGTGAAGTATTTGCATTAGGGTACTAGGCTGCATCTAACACAGGCTTCCTGTTTGGTCCATTCAATCAATCAATATTTATCAAGAATTTACAATGTGCCAGACACTTTATTAGGCAATGAGAATATAAAGGTGAGCAAAATAAACACGGAACTAACAGTTTAGTAGGAGAGACAGACAATTAGATCATCAGAAGAGCTTAAGTGACTGGGCTTGCTCTCTTGCTGCCCAGCTGAGCATATCTGTTTTAAAATGTACCTGGGACTTAATTTGTAGGTATGACTAAGTGACAACAAGGAGAGGTCAATGTTATCAATGTCAGCATTAAGAGAAAAGTTCATTGCTTACAATTCCCAAGAGGAGGGGATATGCCATACTGCACAGGGCCTCGTAGGAAAGCACGGTGATCAGTCAGGAGCAGAAGGAGTGAGGGGAAAGCAAGGGTGATATCACTGTCGTGGTGGGAAATTGTTGGGTGGGGACGTCCCCCATTGAGCAGGATATCCGCTACTGGGTAAAACAAAGATGTTGGGGATTATTATGATTTACTTCACACAAAAGCTGGAGTGATAAATTCACTCCGTAAAAGTATGAGAATTATTAGTAGCTGTAGTCTTCTTGCTCCCAAACTTCACCATGTTTCATATACCCTTCAAATATTGAGGAGGAAAAAGAGGAAATAGGGAGCCTGGGAGAGAGAAAGTCACAGAACCCTCATAGGTAAAGAGATGGATGGATAGATAGATAGATAGATAGATAGGTAGATAGATAGATGAATGGATGACAATAGATAGACAGATAGATAGATAGGCCCCAAACTATTAGTAACCATGGCAGGTGTTTAGATATTTTGCTCAAAAAAAAAAAAAAAAATCACAGTTTGCTTCTCCCTCTAGTGGACCCCTGTCACAAATGTGTGTGCCCATGATCACACACCTAGATATCACACACACACACACACACACACACACACACACAGTGCTGCCACGCAGGTATTCTGCTTTCCTTTTTATTCCAGGAGGCACAGCTCTGCCTGCCATCCCCATAAGAAAGTGGAACTCAACCACGTCAAGTCATTACTTTCTTTCTAGAAAGACGCCACATCATTTCCCACCCTTACCCACCACTTCCTGTCTACTGCAATTTTCAATACTCTGAGACAACCAGCCCAAGTCTGTTACTCTGTTATCTCCATTAAGCCATGGTGTAATGGTTGGAAGGAGAGAGCACACAATCCCCATTTGAAACTTTTCAAACCATTTGAAATAGTTCCCTGGGATCAGGTGAACCAAAAGAGGTTATTAGCACCAAGAGGTATTTAAGAACAAAAGCAGAGGGGAAATTGCACAATATCTGTAGGGCCATGTAGGTGCCCTTGTGTGTCTAGAAAGTAACAGAAATGATGGATTCAGAAGGGAAACATAACTTGCAACTAATAAAACAAGATTTTGTTTAGAGAGAAGAGTCTCCTTGCTTGCATGTTTAACATACATGATGATAGATGCAAAGAGAGAGAGCGTAAGAGACAAAAAACAATTTTCACAATGTGGTAATTTCCTCCATTCTTTCAAGTGAATGTGTCTTAGGGTGAATTCCCACTAAGCAGACCCCATGACAAAGACTGGATGCATGTAGTTGGTTTGGAGGTGATTCCAGGAAGCATCGGTAGGGGCATGGGGAAGTGGGAAAGGGAAGAAAAGGAAAGGAACATAGGATGCATTCATGAGCAGGATGTTTCTGTGAGCAAATGGGGTGAAGTCCTTTGGGGCTCCTCAGGGAGACTGGGTAAGACCTTTCAGAGTGTTTCATACAAGGGGTGCAGCAGTTGGGGTATTACCCAGCAACACCCATCCATAACTGGTAGAGGGTGGCTCTATGGCACGGAACCCTTGGCACGCTCGCCTCCCCCAGGACAGGCTGAGCTCGCTCCAGGCATCAGAGGAAGCCCTCAGGCTGGGAGTCACGGGTGTTTGTAGGGAGAGTGATCCTGTGTACAGGGTCCTGGCAAGTGCCGGGACTATGAACTGTGAATTGTGAGTGCACAGTGCCGACCCCAGGGTCAGTGAGAGACAGGAGAGTCAAACCAACCACTCTCACCATCCTTATTCTTGTGTGGCTCCAATCAGGTGAGCATGTGATGCTCAGGTAGCTGAGTGTTATTCTGATGTTGAAGGGAGGTATTTT
This sequence comes from Mesoplodon densirostris, assembly GCF_025265405.1. Taxonomy (NCBI): domain Eukaryota; kingdom Metazoa; phylum Chordata; class Mammalia; order Artiodactyla; family Ziphiidae; genus Mesoplodon; species Mesoplodon densirostris. Next base: position 56,091,254 of record NC_082670.1, read on the forward strand.
CCCTAAATGCAAAAACACCTACTTTATCTGAGGCTCAACTGAACAAACAGCAAACTGTCCCAACTCTTGGCATTTGGTGAGACCTTTTGCACCCAAACTTTGAACAAAACTTTGGTAGCTGCAGCTTCCCTCAGCCGAGAGATGTGATGAAAGGAAGGGTGGTGGGCAGATCAGAGGTGGTAGCGGATGAAAGGAAACATTATTGTCATTGTTGTTTTAAACAGATTGATAAAGGTGACCTGAGGCTTTACTTCTCTTGCTCTGTAGAGTAACACAGTTTGTAAAGAAAGAAAAAATTCAAGAACTGATATTACTAGCTATATAGCATGGGGTAGTTACTTTATCTTTTTACTTTGCTTTCACCTTCTTATCATAATCCTTTCTTGTATGGTTGTGGGAATTCCATAAGCCAGGGTGTATCCAAGGCTATCATTGTGGGCATGCAATGCATTTCAATTCTTGCTTTCACAATTGAGATTTGCTGGGTAAACCAACATCATCAATGTATTGTCTTGTGTCCTAAAAGTCAAAGGCAAATCTGGTTTACATCCCTGACACATTGCCTCCAAAATGTTCCCAAGGGGGAATCGATCCTGTAACTTCCCTTGGCCTAGGAAACACCTTTTATATCTGGGACTGGACCCCAGAGCACAAAGGTGTCTTAAATCAGGGGGAGGTTGAAAGGAGGGCTGCTTCTCAGCTGCCGTGACCTGCGTGTTCTAAAGGTACTTGATGTGAAACTATCCGTCAAAGCAGACCTACTGAACACTCAGAACTTGGCTGGGCACAAGTGTGAAACTATTTGATTTTTTCCCAAGTCATTCTCTTTGGCCATTCTTTGTTGAATCTCCCTTCCTATTGCTGATCTTGGACAGATTCTATACTTTTCAATTGTGTGACCACTTAAAAAGTCCAAACTGCTTTAAAAATTCAATCATATATTCAATTTAGCCACAAAAAAAAAAAAAAAAGAGAGAAAGGTGGACATAGAATTGTAAGGGAAGAGCAGTTGCAACGCAACTGTCTTGTGTACCAGGCCTCTGACCAGTGCCCTGGGTTTTCTTGTCTGGCACTACGAGGGAGCACAGTGGAGGAAGGGAAGTGGGAGAGATTAGGGTCAGAGTGGCTGAGACAAAGTGGGTCGTTCCTACCTGAAGCCTGTCAGAATGGCTCGATGATGAAAGTTAAGCCGTTCTACATCTCCTGCCTTGACCAATCCTTCTCCTCAAAACCCCAAAACTGGATTTTACTTGCATACATAGTCTCTTCTACTTGAGTGTTTTATAGGAATCTAGACAAATAGAAAACTAAACCCTTGGCTTTTCTTTATCTGTGTCCCTCATTCTGATTAAGCCATTTCTGTCACCCTGCCACTGCCTTGCCAGTGACAGAAGCTAGAAACTATTGGATCATTATTTTCTTTTTCTCAACTGTTCAAAGTCCCTTTCATTTGTCAGAACCCAAAGCCTCTTGCTACTAAGGTATTCTTACCTGGCTGACATTCCTCGTGGACGGGTGGCAGAAAAACAATTCAGCCACACTCATGGTAAACTCATCTCTCCCTGTCACATCAAAAGCAGAGCCACATTCTGTGCCTGCCCTCTCTCTCCACCCTGCAATTTCCAATTCTCTTTTCCAGCTCCTCAAAAAGACACAGGACAGCAAAATCAGCACATGTGCTGCAGACAGATATCCAAGTCCACATCACCCTAATAAAGCCCCTGTGTGAGAGAACACACAGCGGCACTCCTGCAAAGCCAGCGACTCGGGACTTAACCATTCCCTCTCCCTCTCCTTGTCCCAGTTTTCTGCTTATATAGAATTAACGAGAGGACTTGGGTGGAGAGTATGTCTGGGATATGGTTGAAGGCAGAAGAACAATTTAGGCTACCATTTAAAAATTTGTTTTTCAAAGTTGAATAGAGTAAAATTCACTTCTCCAGGGAATATACAGTTTTGTGAGCTTTGACAAATACCTAGCATTGTATATCAATCACCACAACCAAGGTACCAAGGTTTCATCACCTCCAAACATTCCTCCATGCTTCCCCTCTACACTCAAACACTCCCCTCCCTTAAACCTTGGCAACTACTAATTTGCTTTCTGATCTTCTAGTTTTATCTACTTTAGAATGTGATATAAATGAGATTGCATAGAGTCATCACTTGGTATCCAGGGGGAATTGGTCCCAGGACCCTGGCAGATATCAAACCTGTGGATGCTCATACCCCTTATGTACAATGGTGTAGTACAGTCGGCCCTTTGTATCTGCGGGGAGAACCCCCGACGTGGAGCGCTGACTGCGTAGTCCTGTGTCAGCCCTCTTCCACTTAGCACAATACATTTCAAGATTCATCCACACTGTTGCCTTGTTCAATGGTGTGTTCCTATCTCTTGCCCAGTAGTGTTCCATGGTACAATTATACCATAGTCTGTTACCCATTTGCCAGCTGAAGGACATCTGGGTTGTTTCCAATTTTTGACAATTACAAATAAAACTTCTGTAATCATTCACATATAGGTTTGGGGGGATAACCAGATCATGTGGCAAGTACAAATTTAACTCTACACAACACTGTCAAACTACTCAAAAGATAAATATGCAGCCGGTAAAAATGTTTAAAAGAGACTTTATTGGCAAAGTCTATGCTTCCTAATATAAAGTGAAAAGTTTATGTACGTATAATGCACTTCTCGTATATATATATATATAAAGTGTGTGTGTTTGTGTGACCAGTCTACTTACAAAACTAACTCTGGGGAATTAATTGGCAGCTTGGAGACATTTTAAGGGCTTTATGAATCAGCTACATAACTGAACGTGTCCATTGTGTTGTGATATCATAAAACACAAAAGTTAAGTGTAAGTAGCCAAAGAAAGACTATGAAATGAGTCACTTAGGCTCCTAGTGAATAACTGAGCTTGACTATAATAGTATAAATAGCAGCCCAGAATCAGCATCCACAAGTTCACTGAAGCCAAGGGATCTGAGCGCTCAGTAAAACAGATGGTGAGGCTGGGTGAGTCCACTTTATACTGGGGAGAGCAATTTGACCAAGTGCCCAGTTACCACGAAGTACCTTGCCTGAACCTAACCCAGGAATTCATAGAAAAATATCAGCTCTGGTGAAATATCACCTTCCCTGTTTTCACTGTAAAATGAAATGACAGGAAACAGGGGGAGAGAATTACAAGAAAAAGTGGCACCAAAATTAGGTTGGTATATGTCCACCAAGAGGTGAATGGATGAGAAGTGGTAAAATATTCACAGAATGGGTTCTGACTTAGAAATAAAAAAATGAACTACTGATACAGACAACGACATGGATGAGTCTCAGTTTGCTGAGCAAAACACACCAGACACAAAATGGTACCCACCATACACTCCTGATTGTAACCTCAGATGACAGGATCACACATGGGTTTCCTGGATGGGGCTGGAGGGGTGGGGGACTGACTGCAAAGGGGCACAAGGCAACTTTCTGGTGTGATGAAAACGGTCTGTGTGTTGATTGTGGTGGTGGTTACATGAGTGTCATATGGGAAGCAAATTTTTTTTATTTTTTTAAAGCTTAGTCAGTTAAACCCTACAGTGACGGCATCTGTTTTGTTCTTTTTTTAAAATAAATTTATTTATTTATTTATTTATTTATTTATTTTGGGGTGTGTTGGGTCTTCGTTTCTGTGCGAGGGCTTTCTCTAGTTGCGGTGAGCAGGGGCCACTCTTCATCGCGGTGCGTGGGCCTCTCACTGTCGTGGCCTCTCTTGTTGCGGAGCGCAGGCTCTGGACGCGCAGGCTCAGTAGTTGTGGCTCATGGGCCTAGTTGCTCTGCAGCATGTGGGATCTTCCCAGACCAGGGCTCGAACCCATGTCCCCTGCACTGGCAGGCAGATTCTCAACCACTGTGCCACCAGGGAAGCCCAGAAGCAAATTTTTAATACTGAGAATTGTACTGACATGAGAGACAGATTAACAGAAGAAAAGCACACAAATGTATATAAATTTCACATGACACAAAAGCCCTCATAAGGAACAAAGACCCAAAGAAATGGAAGAACCTACAGGTTTTTATAGCAGGTTGAACAAGAGAGGTAATTGTGGAAAAGTAACTAAACTATTTTGGGAAGCTCGAGGAAAATAAGAATGATGTTAACAAGGTCTATTTTATAGAAGTCTCTCAGTCTCAACTTCTCGTCCTTGACGATAATAATGTTACTTTCCAGGCTTCCCTGGTGGCGCAGTGGTTGAGAGTCTGCCTGCCGACGCAGTGGACACAGGTTCATGCCCCAGTCCAGGAAGATCCCACATACCGCGGAGCGGCTGGGCCCGTGAGCCATGGCTGCTGAGCCTGCGTGTCCGGAGCCTGTGCTCCGCAACGGGAGAGGCCACAACAGTGAGAGGCCCGCGTACCGCAAAAAAAAAAAAAAAAAAAAAATAGAATGTTACTTTCCTTCTGCTACAGGAAGGACATCTTTCACATGGGAATTTCATCTCCTGCTTTTGAGAAAAAGAAGGAAGATCAGAGTGTTTTTCTTGTCTATGCTGTTTTTCAAGTGCCTTTAACTCGATTCTTATGCCAAAGTGGCATATTTTGGGATAGCATCTTCTGCCACTCTTCAGTGTATGTGTATATTTGCTAAAATTCATTGAACTATACACTTTAAAAAGATGCTTTTTAATTCTACGTAAACCAGTACCTCAATAAAATTTATTAGAATTAAAAAAACTAGGTTGGTAGCTCAAAAAGCAAGAAGAGTTATCACACGTTAAATAGAATTAGAGGTTCCCTTAAAGGGCAGTGTAATTACAAAGGCATTTCCCTGCGTGTGAAGGTCTTAGTGGAGTGGACTAGGATGGTTGTTCTTGATCTTAACCACACACCCAAATCACCCAAATGTCTTTTCTAAATTCTGATGTGATTGCACTGGGTGCCGCCTGGGTATTGAGATTTTCCGAAGCTCTCTGGGTGATTCCATTGTGTAGCCGGGGGAAAGACATGAGGTGGTCCGACCCCCTTCCCCTGCCCGGGCTCCTCTAGCAGAGAACAGACACCATGATTGAGCCTCCTACCCTCCAGGCCTACAATCAGGAAGGTCCCTAAGCTCAAACTCCATGGGGTCAGATTTGGCCATGGCCTGGACTGTTCTCCTCCAGTAGAAGGTTCTAAGAAGAAAAAGGGATCCCCCTCACATGTTCACCTGGGAATGTATGTTCACTAAGTTAATTAGCCAGACTCAGCTGGTCCTGGAAGACAAGGTGGGTCATTCAGCTCCACCACTGGTGTATGTTCATCCCTGCATAGAGGAGAATGAGGTGGAATTGCGTCAAGGGAAATCATGTATTTTATCTCCTCAGAATGACGGAGGAGAAGGGTGAAACAGATTAGGACAAAGAAATGAGTGTAAAGATGCAAAACTTGGTGTCATCCTGGCCTCTAAAAATGGAGGAAGTAGCTAACATACACTGAGGATGGCTGGGCACCGGTACTTTTACACGTTATCTTATTCACTCCTCACTATCCTCATTGAATATTCTGTACTAAAGGCATTATTTTGCCCACTTGATGGTGCAGCAGCTGAAGCTCACAGGGGTCCTTTACTTTGCCCAAGGCCTGGCAGTAAATGTCAGAGCCATGCCTTGAGAATTCATTTCCTCTAAAACCTATGTGTGCTCTTTCCACTATGCAATACTGCCTCTTACTATCTTGAAAACTGATAATAGTAGTGGCAGTGACAGCGATAATAATATTTATTAAGAGTTTTCTATGTGCGGGACTTCCCTGGTGATCCAGTGGCTAAGACTCTGCGCTCCCAATGCAGGGGGCCCAGGTTCGATCCCTGGTCAGGGAACTAGATCCTGCATTGCCACAACTAAAAGATCCTGCAAGCTGCAACTAAAGATACTGCATGCCGCAACTAAAATATCCCACGTGCTGCAACAAAGATCCCGCACGCCACAACGAAGATCCTGCGTGCCACAACTAAGACCCAGCACAGCCAAATAAATTAATTAATTTAAAAAAAAAGTTTTCTATGTGCTAGGAATAAATCTAAGGTTCTACCTATATCCATACTTCTGAATCCGTGTCTAGACCTATGTTTATACCTACATACAGATCCATAAAAAGCCACAACAACTCTAAGAGGTACATACTATTATTATCCTCTTTAAATATGATACAACTAAGGTGCAAAGAGGTTAAATAATTTTCTCAAGGGCACAAAGCTACAGAAGATAGAAGTTATTTAAAGACAATCCTCTCCTAAAAATCACCCTACCTAACAATGCCGGGCAGGAAAAAAAGATAAGAGAATTTTGCTAACCTTGCTTTTGACCTCAACACTCAATCCAACTATGATTGTAAAATACTGGCTCTTCCCTTCAAACTTTGCAAACTTGTGATAGCCCATGTGACTTCAGTGATTATCGTAGATGGGAAGGGGCTAGTTACAGCAAGCTCTGATTTGCAAGATCCATAAGAATATGATTACCCACCCTTGTAAATCATGGATTAGTAAGAAGGAAAAAAGGCTCTGACAGCTTCTGCAGCAAGAAAAGTAAAGCACTGGGGCTGATGAAAGTGGTGCTTAGAGCCAGGACTGGAATTGACAATGGAAAAGCAGGGCCTGTTCCTTAATCAGATCCACTTCCAAGCAGCAACCATGTGTCAGGGCTCCCATTTCACCGACATTTGCAAGTTCTTAGCTCACTAAGCCCCTCAGAGCAAATGATGCAAAAGCTTGGAAACGTGAACTGGGTCCAGCCCTGCCTCATACATCACCGGCACAGCTGTCGGCTGCGTTTGCACCTTGGAACTTTAATTCATAAGAATGCAGTCAGAACTGGAAGAGAATCGCAGAAGCCATCCTGCTAACAGCATTTTTCCGTGCAGGTATTTATATACACATATACTCATAGCCGTGTTAAACATAAGCTGGAAATTTTCCAATATCAAACAGAGATGATTTGAATGATAACTGGTGCAGTTTACCAACTTAAACTTTTATGGGTTATGAGAAACCATCTGCAATCTCCTTTTAAAAGTCACCCACATTCATATAGTTGTCACTCACATACTTTCAAATGAAAATCTAGACCCCATCTCAGTCTGAGATGTGGTCTCAGGAGACCCCTCCCTTCCCTGTTCCCTTGGTGCCGGTGCCGGCTGGGCTCAGCTGTGTATCTTCAGGAAGGAGAATTCTTGAGGCTTCTCCAGAGTGGCAGGGGTGCCTCTCAGCCTCGCCCTCTCACCGCACTCTGTTGGCGGGTGAGGGCAGCCAGACCACACCCCCTCCCTGGGTGGCCAGTCTGGGACCCCAGCTATCACATCACCAGGGAACTTCTACATTTCTTGGACTCCACTTTGCTAGATGGGATTGGTTTATTAAGTGCCTTTTCTCATCAGAGGATAGACATAATTTTTTCCCATCTCTGCTTTTATCCCCACTTTATCAAATCCACATTTTCTGTCTCTTAACAACATCTTGGGGAGAGTCCAAACTATTTAGTCAATTTTCATTGTTAAAATTGGTCTGAACCAGTCTTCAATTTCAATCTCGTGTGCACTTCAAAGCTCTCCACACCCCACCCTCCGTTAGACTGGTGGCTGGAGGCACGGAGCACATGTATGTGGGGGGGGGTATGCTTTACACATTCCACCTCCCTCCCTCCTAGGTTCCGCCTCTTCTGAGGTTCTTGGATTGAGGAACAGAAGGAGAAGGCAGGAGGAGGAGCAGAAAGATCATCATTTCCCTGACCTCAGAGACCCACCCCGTTGTTGGCCGTGGCGGCTTCTCTGGCTTTCACCTTCTGGCCCTCAAGACCTCAAGACAATGTGTCAGGTCTCCAAGTGCTTACAAGCACAGGGGTGATGTTCTTCACAGAACCCTGAAGTTCCTCCTGAGCCCACAGTTCCCTGAAGTGGGGGTCCAGCTTCATCTCCGCCCTACTAGAGCCCCCGCTCCCAGCCTCATGGACTCTGCTGCCAGGGTCCCCGGGGCAGTGTATCAGGAAACCAGCCTAAGTGCACGTACCTTGTGCAGCATCCCCTCTATTATGGGCTCATCTGTGCCAAATGGTGGAACTGCCGTCAGCTTCCCTGCCCCCATCCCTGTGCCTCCTGGCTCTGTGCCCCCTGCTCAGTGGGTACAGGGGCTCATCAGCAAAGCCACTGCCCAAGCAGATAACTACATGAGAATAAAAATCTCCTCTTCTTGCAGAGCAGTAACTCAACCTATACAAGTGCTCTTAAGAACTCTACACCTTCCTTCCTTTAGACAGAAAAACACATCCCTCCTCCCTCCTCTGTGGGGAGGCAGGGGAAACTTCTCACTCCCCAGGATGCTCTCTCCACAAGGCTGCCAACAATGACCTTCCTCTCCCCAGTGGTCTCATTATACAGACAGGAGGGGGTGGGGCTGCGTTACTAACTAGGGGATGCAGAGTGGCTTCTGCCACATTTGCATAAGCCCTGGGCTGGAGGTGTTGGGCCTGAGACTGCCAGAAAAATGCAGGACTCCCAGTTAAATTTACATTTCAGATAAAGAACAAATTGTTTTTAGTATTAGTACGTCCTAAATATTGTATGGGACACGAATAATTTTTTTAGTGTAAGTATCTCAGGGTGTGCCTCCACAGAAGGAACCTAATCCCAGACATTCCCTTTAGACCAGGAGATAGAATAGTACAGAGTAGACAAAACATACTGGAGAAAGCCACTGCTCTTACCCTTACGCATTTCTGTCATGATTCCCTATCCGCATGCTCAAGTTCCCTCTCACTGGTGTTAAATCAAACCACTCAATAAAAGCCCCAAAACATGAAGTCAAAAGCTTTCATTCTTTGGAACATTTATATGAATAGATTTTTCTTTTTTGGGGGAAGGAAAGGGCATTCTAATCCACTTATAGAAACTATGATAATTAGCTCCAAGAGGAACTCAAGAGTTTCAAAGTCACGATGTTGGCAGAAAGAATTGAAACACAGAATGAACATCAAAGTTGTAATTTTCTAGAGTAGCTAGATCATTGTATAAGTGTGTTGTGGGGAGGAGAGTCATTTTCTAATTAGTAGGAAACTTCTAAGAATCCCATGCTGTACTGACTAAGCCTTTTTTTATTTTTTTCCCACATCTTTATTGGAGTATAATTGCTTTACAATGCTGTGTTAGTTTCTGCTGTACAACAAAGTGAATCAACTATACATATACATATATCCCCATATCCCCTCCCTCTTGAGCCTCCCTCCCACCCTCCCTATCCCACCCCTCTAGGTCATCACAAAGCGTCGAATTGATCTCCTTGTGCTATGCAGTAGCTTCCCACATGACTAAGCCTTTTTTATGAAGAAGTCGAACCGAAATCCAGAACATAGGCAGTGAAGAAGAATTTTTGCTTTTAATTCTTTTATGTTAAAGGATCATACTCAGCAACTAAAAGAGCCTAATTCTAGAAGGAGTGTCTATGTGCCCACAATTAAGCTGGCATCTGCTCAGAGGGCATCATTGGGGAGAGACAGGAGGGCGGCCTCTTCACACTGTCTCTGACAAAGAAGCCAACTGGCTCTCTGTTCACCTCCCAGATAAGCCAATGTCTTAGGCTGGGTTCTGCAGAAGCAGAGCCTGAGGCAGGGATTCTTGGGCATGTGATTTAGTGAGGGAGGACTCTCAGGTGAAACCTGCAGGGAAATGAAGGATACAGGATGAGGCAGATGAAAAGTTTAGGCAAAGATGTGGTTTTTTCAATCGATCCCACAGTGAGCTCTGGAAAGTAAAGCAGAGCTGTCCTGCGTGGAAGTGGGGGCTGGGCTTTTAGACCCTTGGTAACAGTCATTCCTCACCGTGGGCTGCCTGGTGGGGATGGGGCAGGGGTGGGAGGTGTGATCACCCACCATCTCTGTGTGTGACAGTATCAGCCAAGGAGAGACCATCTCTGGAGAAGGGGGTAGCTGTGAGCCATTAGCAACCACCATCCACAGCAGCTGGGGGTGGGCACGCCAGCCTTGTAAAGGGATATGGGGGCACAGTAGTAAATGCTGCACCAGGTTACCTCAAAACCTTGATGTCCAGAGCAAATGCCACTGCAAGGTGACTTCCTATGCTCCCCCAGCCAAAGTGTGCCTCTACATTCAGTAGTTTTCCAGTAATTTCTAAAGAAGGAAACCTAATTCTCAAATCATTCCATTTTATAATTACCCACTGCTGGCACCCAAATGAAAGAAAATGATTATTTTTTCTCTTTTGCAAATTAACATTTCAGCCTTTATTAAAAGATGTATATCTCCTCCTCTCCAAACTTCCCATCCTCTGTCTGGAACCAACCCCCCTGACCCCTGGCTTCTGCATCCTCTGATGGAGTTTGCTTTTCTCTGGAGAAGCCAGACAGGGTGAATTAATGAAATCCCTTGTTCCCCAGCTCAGCCGAGGGACTAAGTCCCTGAAAGCAGAGATAAGAGGTCCATTCAGGGTTTTGCCATTTTGATACTGAGAAGATCTAGGAGAGGCCTTTCCAGCACTGGGGGATTTCTGTTGAGCACCAGCAGTCCTGGAGTTTGGCCTCTGGGAGACACTAGTCACAGGAGGTCGGTTTGAGCTCCAGCACCGTGGCCACCTCTGAGGACCAGAGGGGAATGTGGGCCCGTGTGCCACGTCCAGCCTCACTAGAATCACTGCAGTATGACGAGGAACAGCTGGGGCAATGGTGCCTTCGCAGGTGTGAGGTTGGGAGAGGTGGCCCAGTGCACGGCTGACCTCGGGAATGTTCCTGGATGAACAGAATGCCTCAGACACACCCAGAAAGTTCAAGAAAAATGCCACATGGGGCATCCTGGTCCATCCAGAGCCCTTTCAAACTAAATAACCACTTTCTGAAGCACTGATTTGGAAGACTCAGCTAGCACTGCCTTCAGAACGAATGGAAGGGATTGTGTTCCTTGGTCATGGTTTCCCTGTGGGACAACGTGCCTGTTTAGCTCAGGTCTGTGTTAGGAATTTTGTCGCCCCCCTCCCCACTGAGCTCTGTGTGTGGAGAGCATTTTCATGGCAAGGATGGAGCCTGGAAGGGAGGCAAGGTGGGTGGTGACTTATATTTGAAATGAATGGTGTTTGGGAGCCTTCTGAAGAACAAAAATAGACCTATTTGTTGACCTACAGCCATCCATGAAATGGGATAAGATCTCTGGCACAAAGAATAGAATAGAAACTCCCCAATATTGCAGCTATCTAGAGATGAAAAAATTGTCTGGAGCTAAGAAGACTATTTCTTCATCCACAGCCCTAATGCTGAGCTTCCCACAGAATCCGGAACAATATTATCTGTTTCTGGGCCTTAGATAGAGATGGAGATGGAGATATAGACGGAGATAGAGACAGAGATATTCAAGACGAGCAGAATATAACCACCCAAATTGTGTCTCTTTGGCATGAGGATTATTTTAGGCTGGTCATTTTTAAGAAACAGCAGACACAAGTGAAGCGCTGAAAACTGCATAGATGTTGCCCTTTTGTAAGAGACATTTACATCTATAAGGGAAATCTCTATTTGTGAGGGTGTCTCCCTCGATGTTCTAGGAAGAGGATGGTTCTAAATCTCCAAAGACTCTTATCAATGGGGAAGGCAAGGACTTAAATCTGCATAACAACCTCACCCTTGTTCACCATGCTTTTCCTGGTCACCTCCCAGAACTGGCTCTCCACCTTCCAACATGTTCTTTTGTCTTTAGCTGGAGACAGTATTTAAGGTGGTGACTTGGGCCATTTCGGGGGGAGTTACTCAGTTTTCCTGGGTCCCTCCCATGTATCAGGAGGTATAAACGTCATTAAACTTCTGCTTGTTTTTCACCTGTTAATCTGTCTTTTATTACAGGGGTGTCTCAGCCAAGAACCTAGAAGGGTAGAGGGAAAAATCATTTTTCCTCCCCTGCAATATAGATAAAAATACAGATAGCTAATTAGATATAGATATAGATTTTTTTTTTTTTTTTTTACTTTAATAGTCCTCTTTCTCACAGCCATTGTGAAGGTGGGAAAGTTCACTTTACCTTGATAAGAATAATTGGCATTGATGGGGTTCAGGGAAGGCCACCTAAATATGTGCCAGTTTAGCATATTGATTATTTTAAATTAAAGTTACTTAAGAAACAGCTGATGCAAGAGAACTCTGACCATCCTTTGTCCCCCTGAAAGCAGGAAATAAATCTCCCATGTGAAAGGCACCTTCTCTGTACCAGGAGGGTAAAGGCATCCTTGTCACCAGAGACAGGGAATTCAGGGCTAAGAGGCTGTATAAACAAAGCTTGTTGCTTCTTTATCAATTTACTACCCCAAACCCAAACTTTTTTATCTTGTCGATTCTTCACAGATTTATTGTTTCTTTATCTAAACGGTATAAAAGCTGCCTGGTTTCGTCACTACTTTGGGTCTTCTATCATTGGGGTCCCTGTACATACAATATTAAATTAAATTTATTTTCTCCTGTTAATCTCCCTTTTATTGTGGGGAGGTGACTCAGCCAAGAACCTAGAGGAGTCAAGGGACAATACTTTTTCCTCCCTCACAGCATCACTTTCTGAGCACTTCCCACCCTGTGATGACTATTCCCAGGCATTATCTCATCAAGTCCTCAAAGCGCCAGGATAAAGGAAACACTCTTAAAAAGCTGAGAAAACTGAGGCTCAGGATGTTACCAAACTCACTCGAGGCCACACACCTGGGAAACAGGACTAAGACCCCTGTTCAGTCTGACCCCAGCTTGAGCTCTTCACCACTGATTCATTTAATTAAAGAAAAGTACACTCTAGATCGTAGCCACCATTCAAAGGGTGCTCAGCATGGCCTTTAGCATTTGAGGGCTTTGGGTTCCTCACTCATCAGCCTGTCACCTGTGCTGCTCGTGGCCTGAGGAGCAGGGGTGGCTTGTGGGCCCACAGAACCGTCACCATTGACTCATCCAGTGCTTTGACCTTCGTAGCTGGTGAGCCACTAATTAAAACGGATTCTCCTTCGAAGTGACTCATCATCACCCTTTTCACCACATTTTCCCTCCACTCTGGGTTCAGCGTTGCCTCCTCTTATTTGGGTCACAGCAATATTTTCCCCACTGGCTTCTCTGACTCAGCTCTCTACTTCCTCATCCCATCTGCCTGCTCACTGCCAGACTTGGCTTCCAGAAAGAGCGTGTCCTGCTCAAACACCACGGGCAGCTCCCTGATCCCTATTAACCCATGCCTCATCTCACAGAACCAAAGTTCAGCCCCACTCTGCACCCTTTCCATCATCTGCCTCCCTTGCACATCCGGCCACCTTCACCTGTGTTGTCATCCCCTCCCCACAGTTACCTAAATCACACCCAAACGTCAGGGTCAAGTTCAAGTCTCACTTCACCTGTGAAGGTTGGACTTTAAATCAAACCACCCACCCAATCCTCAACGTTTCTGTAGATAACAGGGCTGCTTTCGTTTGAATTACTGTCACAAGGAAATGCTCAGACAAGAATCTGAAGGCAAATACACTATTTGAAAGCTACAGGGAAGGCTATAGGGGAGTGGAGAAGAGGGACAGGGGAGAAAGAGCAGTCAATAAAAGGTGCAGACCAAGCCAGTTACCATGAGAATAGCTGGAGCTCAATCCTGTCGGGGAGGGGGCAGCCAGGACAGGACACGCACCTCAGTTTTCCTACCCAGGGCGAGGGAGTTGGTGCATTGATACACCGACTGTCATCAGTTATTGTTGCAGAGCTGTTCCACCTGGAGTTGACTCCCCAGCACCTCTGGCCTATCAGCAAGGCCAGTGGCAAGAGAAAGTTCCGAAAGCAACGTGGGTGCTGGAAGCTGTAAGTCCGATGTGAACACCGAGATGGTGAGAGCGATAGGATGTGGACAGGGCACGGCCAGCATGTGCTACAATAACCACATATAGTTCATCACTCAAACCAGGGCAGTTAGAAGAGAGAAAGGGAGTACCATTAATAATTATTCTGGGATAACAGACAAAATTCAAGAATATCCTGGGTAAATTACTACGTATGAGCTTGCATTTGCAACTGTGATTTTTGTATGTAGATGATATGATTCTACAGGGTAACTTTTATGTGGTCCAGCTATGTGTTCTTCATTGAAACTAGTTGGGTACTTAAGACAAAGTAGATGTTCAGAAAATGCTGGACTGCCAGACCTAGGATAAGGTGGCCATGAACAATTCAGGGTCGGGTGCTATTCAAAGGGCATAGGCTTTAAAGTCAGACAGTCCTGAGTTGAAACCCAAACCCCACTAACTCACTGTTAATCCCTGGTGTAGATATGACACATCTCAAGAGTCGGAACGATGAAGATGATATCTGCCTTGTAAAGTTGTTGAACATCAGAGAAGACCTATATAAAAGCCTATCAAACTACAGTAAATTGAACTTCAATTACATTATTATTAAACAAGATGATAATAATAGTATTGATATCATTTTGATTATTATCCTTCAGGCTCCTTCTCGGCACTGGTACTGTTTGGCTCATCTCAGCATTTTATTTTCTTCTCTGTAGCTATGGATCATTTTCACACAGCAGATGAATTGAGCCTTTGTGAAATGCACTTCCATTCACAGAGAGAAGAAAGCTGGAATTGGCTGGACATTCTCTAAGTCAGGGATGTATATGAATTTGAAAAGGGGAAAATTTTTACCAGCAGAGAAGTTAAGAGGATAAAATTTGACATGAGCTATTATCTGAGCTGGCCAAAATAGAATCTCCAGATTAAGCTTCACGGTTTCTTACATTTTAAAAGGCTATGAATTAAGAGGAAAGCCACAGTAGAAAGATGCTTGACTTCCCAAAAGGAGATGTCTAATACCCCAGAAGTAAACAGACCTTCCTTAAGCTTCTGAGATGTGTCCCTGGTTTATTGCCGTCACTACTGCTTTTCATGTCCACTGGGAAGATTTTCTTTGTATCCATAGGAAAACAAGAAAAATGGGGTAGGTAGAGGGAAGAACTTATAAGCCCAATTATTATCCCTCTGTACTTTGGAATCATAATTTTTCAGTTTGTGAGGAAGCTTAAAAATACCAGGTTCACTGTATATTTAGAAATAAGCAGGGGATAAATATGAGGCAAAAATGGAGAGACATGTCCTCTCAACCTGCATTGTCTGCTGTCATATCCATATGTCAGGGACTCTATGATTTCTTTTAACATATTTATTCTATCAGTATAATACATGCACATAATTTTTAAAAGTTAAGAGATAGCGGTACTAAAAATTTATAACAAAATACAGCAATAACATGTACCACTCCTCCCCATCCAAAAGGCTCATTCTCCAACCAATAACTAATTTCAGTAAATTCAGACATTTCTTCTGGAATTTACTCCCATGTGTCTAAATAATATGAATAAATAAAGAAGAATGAAGAAATAGCTAGTTCCCCCATATTCATTCTCCCTATCTTCCATAGGAATACATATTCCAATTTTTAGCTGAGCTTATGATTTCCAGAATAAAAATATATACTTTCAAGCTCCCCTATGTCATTACATATAGTTGTGCAAAATCCTGGCTAAAGGGATATGAATAAACCATTACGTGTAACTTTCAGGAACCTTCCTTAAAAGACATCTGAAACAAATCCTTTGACTGCTTTCTTCTTCATTTCTTCTTCCTTCTTGATGGATGGAATGCAGACATAATGGCTGGAACCTAAGCAGCTACACTGAACCATGAGGCTAACTTGGGAATAAAAGCCTGTCCTATGAGAACAACGGTACATGCAGAAGGAGACTGGGTAACTGAGGATTTTAGGAAACAAGGCTATCACCCCAAACCTGCACTGTATAGCTACATTGAGAAAGAGAGAAATAAAAACTTTTGCCTAACTCAGTAACAAAAAAACAAACAACCCAATTGAAAAATAGGCAGAAGACCTAAATAGACATTTCTCCAAAGAAGAAATACAGACGGCCGACAGGCACATGAAAAGGTGCTCAACATTGCTAATTATTGGAGAAATGGAAATCAAAACTACAATGAAGTACCACCTCACACTGGTCAGCATGGCCATCATTAAAAAGTCTACAAATAAATGCTGGAGAGGGTGTGGAGAAAAGGGAACCCTCCTACACTGTTGGCAGGAATGTAAGTTGATGCAGCCACTATGGAAAACAGTATTGAAGTTTCTCAGAAAACTGAAAACAGAATTACCATACGATCCAGCAATCGCACTCCTGGGCATATATCTGGACAAAACTATAATTCAAAAAGATACATGCAGCCCTATGTTCATAGCATCACTATTTACAATAGCCAAGACATGGAAACAATCTGAATGGCCATCGACAGATGAATGGATAAAGAAGATGTGGTACATATATAAATGGAATACTACTCAGCCATAGAAAAGAATGAAATAATGCCATTTGTAACAACATGGATCCAGCTAGAAATTATCATACTAAGTGAAGTAGAAAGAGAAAGACAAATACCATATGATATCACTTTTATGTGGAATTTAAAATATGACACAAATGAACCTACCTATGAAACAGAAACAGACTCATGGTAATAGTGAACAGACTGGTGGATGCCAAAGGGGGAGGAGTGGGAGGTTGGTGTCAGCAGATGTAAGCTTTTATATATAGAATGGATAAACAACAATGTCCTACTCTAGAGCCAGAGAACTGTATTAAATATCCTATGATAAAAACCATAATGGAAAAGAATATTTTTAAAAAGTATATATATGTATAACTGAGTCACTTTACTGTACAGTATTAACTAACACAACGTTGTAAATCAACTATACTTCAATAAAAAAAATCATTAAAAAAATTTTTTGCCTAGTTTAATTCATTATTATTTTGTGCTTCTGTTTTTCATGGTTAACCGAAACACATATTTTATTGCTATTTCTTCATTTGCCAGTTTAGAATTTATCTACTGATGACCTATAAAGCCAGATAAATATCTGGCTTTCTTATAACCTCCACCCCTCCACTCACACATCCTTCATCTCAATATACTTGTGCTATAATATTATAGCTATGTAATTCTTGTCTGCTGCCAAACCAAGTAGTACACTACCAACGTTTCCTTTCTTGTACAACTTTTCATTTTATCTGGATTTAATAACTGCCTTATTTTTTCATTTACTTCATTTTCTCTAGACTTATTGCTAGTTTTTCTACACCATAGGGAAACTTACCTGGTGATCTATCAGTTCTACTTTTATTTTTCAGACTTTCCCCTGAGTCTTTTGTCCTCCTGCTTTGCAAGTCTGAGGCACAGCTGTCAGCCCCGAGCTTCCCTGCACCCACTCCTATGTGGGATTCTCAGTTTCCTTCCCGTCAAGTCTTCCAGCGTTTTCGTTTCTCATTTATTGTGGAGAACTGCATCTGGCAGCTTCCAAAGAATGTCTAAAAGGTGAATTACATTTAATGTGTCTTGTGGGATGCAGGCACATGGATGGCCTTAGGACTTCTGCAGGCTTGCAGGACCCATCAGAGCCTGAAAGAAGTGATGCTGGTAGAATATCACCTCTTTTCTCAACTTCAGGGACATCCATGCTGTGCAGAAGAGCATAACCAGGCAGGGAAACACACTCTCCACAATGAGCCTTTCCAGAGAGAGAGAAAAGGCACAACTGATGCACCTGGATGCAAGAAATCTAAGAACTCCAGATGCTCTTCTTACGAACGTGCCACCTTTCAAAAATCTGACTCTAACTCACTCCCCAAGGGCAGAAGATGTTATGTGACATATGATGCTTTTTCCCCTCATCACCTGGAGTAAGAGACTCTGAAAGCAAACTCCCCAGAGCTCATTAGCTGTATAATTAACCACATAGCATTTTCAACTCAAAATCCTCCAGCAGTACACAATAAAATCAGCAGATAAAACATCCCAGCAACAACAGGGCAGTTCCTGTTAGCCCAGGATACGGCTGGCAGAAGCCCAGACTTTGCCCTGCCCTTCCCCAGACTCCTCCTGGGCCCTCGGTTTCAGACTACCAGTGAGCCATCACCCTGTGAAAACTCCAGCCCGGGTTTTGTGCCATTTCCCATGCAGTCTCAGATGGGTAGTTTAGAAAGTCTGTTTTGCTCCAGGTGGAAAACAGCCATGATGAATTAATCCAATACACTTTCCTGTTTTTTAATTGAAAATTGTATCTTGAGGTATATTTGCTGAAGGCAAACACCCAAAGATCCAAGAAGTGGAGGGAGAGCCTATTTCCTACTACTTGGCTCTGTGACCCAGAAAATCAGGCTCATGATAGATCATTGCAGTGTAGTCTGAGCAGCTAATCAGTCAGATCAGCTAATCTACTGAGAAGGCACTCCTTCATGGTTTATCATTGTAATAGGGACTCAGTGAGTAGCTTTGTGGCTTACGTAACGGAAATTCAGTGAACCCACATGCTCCATCCCTAATGACTGCAGAGGAGATGGTGGGAAGGTTTTATGGCCCTTTTGGTAGCCTTCGTGTCATTTTCCTCTTTTCAGAGGAGGACACAGAAAATGGTTCTTCTCTTTGGCTTTCTGTCCATTTCCTTCTATTTCTCTCATATTCCCTTCAAATGGGACTGCCTATGTGCTAGGCTGATGTTCCCCCAAATGTATGTATTATCTTTACCGCATAAGTTAAAGCAGTGTTTCTTGGAAATATAACATTGTGACTGTGAGATTCATGTGAAAATGGGCTTGACCTAAGTTATCTTCACTGCAGGGGATTTTTAGGTCTTCAATATGTTAATTTATGATCATGCTCCGAGACCAGGCTATGGAAAGTGGCATTTACAAAAATTATTTGACCACAGAACTCTTTATTTGGGGAGGGGAAAGGGGTATGGATGTTTCCTTACATTTCACGGACCATTGGTATGGAATGTAGCCTAGGAAACCAAAGGAAATGCCAGCAGAGCTGGCCTTCAATGACTCCAGCCCCCATGGTATATTTCTGAACCAGAGTAATGCAGGCTTTGGGGAAAACGAAGAGACCAAGATTTGAAAATTTCCTTCACCATATCCTGTCTGTTTTACATCAGTCAAGTTACTTAACCTCTCTGAGATCCATTTCCCCATCTGTAAATGGGGACAATTTCACTTACTTTTTGAAGAGATATTTAGAAGAGACTGAATGAGATACTATACATAGAGCCCCTACTGAATGCCTCACCCTCAGTGGCATCAACAACCTTGCTAATTTTTTTCAACTTCTTCTTTTATACCCACATCCACTTCATTTCATCGATGACCTCAGTGTTACCCGCCTGTTTGCTGATGTCTGAAACACCTTTTCAGAGTGAGTGAAATAGATATGACAGGGCAACGAGAAACCAGGAAGAGGGGGATAACTAAAGTAGTGATTCTCTAACATTGAAACAGCAAAATTATTTGGCAAGAATGTTTTTTTTAATAATACATTTTTAAAAATAGCCATACCAAAAGATTCTCACTTAGCAGATCAAGGATGAGGCTCTGACTTCTACATTTTTAATGGAATCTCTAGGGAATTAATTATGATGCAAACAAAAGTTTGGTAACCACAACATTTAAAGTAAATATCTACATAGCTCTATCTATCGAGATCTAGATGTAAATAACGTCAGAGGCTTCTGTGAGAGCGAGTAAGTGGCAAAAGGGAAAAGGTTAGGACCCTGGTGATTAAGAAATGGAGCCAGAGAAGGAAGGCAAAACAGGCTCAGAACTAAGGAGCTCTAACTAAGGCTCCATTTCTACTGAAAGCGTGCCCAAGGATGGTAGCCAGGAAGTGAAGAAAATATTCATGTGATCAAGGTGAGTGCAGCAGGGAGGCTGCTGAGACTCACTGGCAGGGCCCATCAGGCAGCTGAGCACCTGGGCTTGGTAAGAGCCAAACTACTGGCCTCAAAGTCACTTCACCTCTGCTGGTGCCTTTAACCATACCAATTACAGCCTGGGGGCATGGTCACAAGCCCCTGACAAGAATGTGCAGGGGTCTGGGAAAACCCAGATACTGAGTGATCCATGACCCTAAAGTCCTTGAGGATGGGTAGAACAGTTCCCTCTCCTGGCGAGGCACTATAGGTTGCCTATCTCACTATCCTTTTTTGAACGGAGCCGCCAAATCACCCTCCTATTTGGCTAATCCAAAATTGGGAAAGAAGGAGATCATCACAGAAAGAGAAGCAAAGGGATCAAAAAATAAACAAGTTCACCCCTGTATTTCAGGTTTCCTGTGAGGATTTAATAACTGACATAGTGTCCAACCAGGAGTGGCCCATCAACTGGAGTCCTCAGGGGAAGAACAAGAGGCACTATTTTTAGGTAACAGACGTTGGATGTCTTCAGTGCAAGGAGTAGGTTTTTCACTTCTGTCTCGAAAGTAGGTCCAGGGCCTAGCATCCAGTAAGGACTCAATAAATTTTAGTCAGCTGACTGGATAGCTGATGCAGATTCTAGGACTAACCATAACACCAGCAAGTTGTTATGACATATTTAGTGTGCGGCCACACCACAGTGCCTATCTATTGGGGCAGTGATTCAAAGAGACAGAAGAGCTCATCCCAGAGTTAAGCTTTTACTATTTCGTCTGGCAAGAAAAGCTTACACGAGAGGAACCAAGATGGCAGAGTAGAAGGACGTGCTCTCACTCCCTCTTGCAAGAACACGAGAATCACAACTAGCTGCTGGACAATCATCGACAGGAAGACACTGGAACTCACCAAAATAGATACCCCACATCCAAAGACAAAGGAGAAGCCACAAATGAGACGGTAGGAGGGGCGTAATCACAGTAAAATCAAATCCCGTTACTGCTGGGTGGTGACTCACAAACTGGAGAACACTTATACCACAGAAGTCCACCCACTGGAGTGAAGGTTCTGAGCCCCACGTCAGGCTTCCCAACCTGGGGGTCCGGC
This sequence comes from Mesoplodon densirostris, assembly GCF_025265405.1. Lineage (NCBI taxonomy): Eukaryota > Metazoa > Chordata > Mammalia > Artiodactyla > Ziphiidae > Mesoplodon > Mesoplodon densirostris. The sequence goes on from NC_082670.1 coordinate 56,112,136, forward strand.
AACAGGAGGAGGAATTCATAGAGAATCAGACTTTGAAGCCTAGTGGGAATTGATTGCAGGACTTCGACAGGACTGGGGGAAACAGAGACTCCACTCTTGGAGGGCACACACAAAGTAGTGTGTGCATCGGGACCAGGGGAAGGAGCAGTGACCCCAGGGGAGACTGAACCAGACCTACCTGCCAGTGTAGGAGGATCTCCTGCAGAGGTGGGGGTGGGGGGGTGCGGCTCACCATGGGGACAAGGACACTGGCAGCAGAACTTCTGGGAAGTACTCCTTGGCATGAGCCCTCCCAGAGTCTGTCACTAGCCCCACGAAAGAGCCCAGGTAGGCTCCAGTGTTGGGTTGCCTCAGGCCAAACAACCAACAGGGAGGGAAACCAGCACCAACCATCAGCAGTCAAGCAGATTAAAGTTTTACTGAGATCTGCCCACCAGAGCAACAGTCAGCTCTACCCATCACCAGTCCCTCCCATCAAGCATGTTAGAGAGCCTCATCCACCAGAGGGCAGACAGTAGAAGCAAGAAGAACTACAATCCTGCAGCCCATGGAAAAAAACCCACATTCACAGAAAGATAGACAAGCTGAAAAGGCAGAGGGCTATGTACCAGATGAAGGAACAAGATAAAGCCCCAGAAAAACAGCTAAATGAACTGGAGATAGGCAACCTTCCAGAAAAAGAATTCAGAACAATGACACTGAAGATGATCCAGGACCTCGGAAAAAGAATGGAGGCAAAGATCAAGAAGATGCAAGAAATGTTTAACAAAGACCTAGAAGAATTAAAGAACAAACAAACAGACATGAACAATACAACAACTGAAATAAAAACTACACTAGAAGGAATCAATAGCAGAATAACTGAAGCAGAAAAACGGATAAGTGACCTGGAAAACAGAATGGTGGAATTCACTGCCACGGAAGGGAAAAAAGAAAAAAGAATGAAAAGAAATGAAGACAGCCTAAGAGGCCTCTGGGACAACATTAAACGCAGCAACATTCGCATTATAGGGATCCCAGAAGGAGAAGAGAGAGAGAAAGGACCAGAGAAAATATTTGAAGAGATTATAATCGAAAACTTCCCTAACATGGGAAAGGAAATAGCGACCCATGTCCAGTAAGCACAGAGAGTCCCATACAGGATAAACCAAAGGAGAAACACGCCAAGACACACAGTAATCAAATTAGCAAAAATTAAAGACAAAGAAAAATTATTGAAAGCAACAAGGGAAAAATGAGAAATAACATACAAGGGAACTCCCATAAGGTTTACAGCTGATTTCTCAGCAAAAACTCTACAAGCCAGAAGGGAGTGGCATGATATACTTAAGGTGATGAAAGGGAAGAACCTACAACCAAGATTACTCTACCCAGCAAGGATCTCATTCAGATTTGATGGAGAAATCAAAAGCTTTATAGACAAGCAGAAGCTAAGAGAATTCAGCCCCACCAAACCAGCTCTACAACAAATGCTAAAGGAACTTCTCTAAGTGGGAAACACAAGAGAAGAAAAGGACCTACAAAAACAAACCCAAAACAATTAAGAAAATGGTCATAGGAACATACATATCGATAATTACCTTAAACGTGAATGGATTAAATGCTCCAACCAAAGGACACAGGCTTGCTGAATAGATACAAAAACAAGACCCATTTATATGCTGTCTACAAAAGACCCACATCAGACCTAGGGACACATACAAACTGAAAGTGAGGGGATAGAAAAAGATATTGCATGCAAATGGAAATCAAAAGAAAGCTGGAGTAGCAATACTCATATCAGATAAAATAGACTTTAAAATAAAGAATGTTACAAGACAAGGAAGGACACTACATAATGATCAAGGGATCAATCCAAGAAGATATAACAATTACAAATATATATGCACCCAACATAAGAGCACCTCAATATATAAGACAACTGCTAACAGCTATAAAACAGGATATCCACAGTAACACAATAAAAGTGGGGGACTTTAAAACCTCACTTACGCCAATGGACAGATCATCCAAAATGAAAATAAATAAGGAAACAGAAGCTTTAAATTATATAACAGACCAGATAGATTTAATTGATATTTATAGGACATTCCATCCAAAAACAGCAGATTACCCTTTCTTCTCAAGTGCACGTGGAATATTCACCAGATAGATCACATCTTGGGTCACAAATCAAGCCGCAGTAAATTTAAGAAAATTGAAATCATATCAAGCATCTTTTCTGACCACAACAATATGAGATTAGAAATGAATTACAGGGAAAAAACTGTAAAAAACACAAACACATGGAGTCTAAACAATACATTACTACATAACCAAGAGATCACTGAAGAAATCAAAGAGGAAATCAAAAAATACCTAGAGACAAATGACAATGAAAACACGACGATCCAAAACCTGTGGGATGCAGCAAAAGCAGTTCTAAGAGGGAAGGTTATAGCTATACAAGCCTAACTCAAGAAACAAAAAAAATCTCAAGTAAACAATCTAACTTTACACCTAAAGGAACTAGAGAAAGAAGAACAAACAAAACCCAAAGTGAGCAGAAGGAAAGAAATCATCAAGATCACAGCAGAAATAAATGAAATAGAAACAAAGAAAACAATAGCAAAGATCAATAAAACTAAAAGCTGTTTCTTTGAGAAGATAAACAAAATTAATAAACCATGAGCCAGACTCATGAAGAAAAAGAGGGAGAGGACTCAACTCAATAAAATTAGAAATGAAAAAGGAGAAGTTACAACAGACACCGCAGAAATACAAAGCATCCTAAGAGATTACTACAAGCAACTCTGTTCCAACAAAATGGACAACCTGGAAGAAATGAACAAATTCTTAGAAAGGTATAACCTTCCAAGACTGAACCAGGAAGAAACAAAAAATATGAACAGACCAATCACAAATAATGAAATTGAAACTGATTAAAAATCTTCCAACAAACAGAAGTCCAGGACCAGATAGCTTCACAGGTGAATTCTATCAAACATTTAAAGAAGAGCTAACACCCATCCTTCTCAAACTCTTCCAAAAAATTGCAGAGGAAGGAACACTCCCAAACTCATTCTATGAGGCCACCATCACCCTGATACCAAAACCAGACAAAGATACTACAAAAAAAGAAAATTACAGACCAATATCACTGATGAATGTAGATGAAAAAATCCTCAACAAAATACTAGTAAACAGAATCCAACAATACATTAAAAGGATCATACACCATGATCAAGTGGGATTTATCCCAGGGATGCAAGGATTCTTCAATATACGCAAATCAATCAATGTGATACACCATATTAACAAGCTGAAGAATAAAACCCATATGATCATCTCAATAGATGCAGAAAAAGCTTTTGACAAAATTCAACACCCATTTATGATAAAGACTCTCCAGAAAGTGGGCATAGAGGGAACCTACCTCAACATAATAAAGGCCATATATGACAAACCCACAGCAAACATCATTCTCAATGGTGAAAAACTGAAACATCTCCTCTAAGGTCAGGAAAGAGACAAGGATGTCCACTCTCACCACTATTATTCAACATAGTTTTGGAAGTCCTAGCCACAGCAATCAGAGAAGAAAAAGAAATAAAAGAAATACAGATAGGAAATGAAGAAGTAAAACTGTCATTGTTTTCAGATGACATGATACTATACATAGAGAATCCTAAAAATGCCACCAGAAAACTACTAGAGCTAATCAATGAATTTGGTAAAGTTGCAGGATACAAAATTAATGCACAGAAATCCCTTGCATTCCTATACACTAAAGATGAAAAATCTGAAAGAGAAATTATGGAAACACTCCCATTTATCATTGCAACAAAAAGAATAAAATACCTAGGAATAAACCTAGCTAGGGAGACAAAAGACCTATATGCAGAAAACTATAAGACACTGATGAAAGAAATTAAAGATGATACCAACTGATGGAGAGATATACTATATTCTTGGATTGGAAGAATCAATATCGTGAAAATGACTATACTACCCAAAGCAATCTACAGATTCAATGCAATCCCTATCAAATTACCACTGGCATTTTTCACTGAACTAGAACAAATCATCTTAAAATTTGTATGGAGAGACAAAAGACCCCGAATAGCCAAAGCAGTCTTGAGGGAAAAAAACGGAGCTGGAGGAATCAGAATCCCTGAGTTCAGACTATACTACAAAGCTACAGTAATCAAGACAATATGGTACTGGCACAAAAACAGAAACATAGATTAATGGAACAAGACAGAAAGTCCAGAGATAAACCCACACACCTATGGTCAACTAATCTATGACAAAGGAGGCAAATATATATAATGGAGAAAAGACAGTCTCTTCAATAAGTGGTGCTGGGAAAATGGGACAGCTACATGTAAAAGAATGAAATTAGAACACTCCCTAACACCATACACAAAAATAAACTCAAAATGGATTTGAGACCTAAATGGAAGACTGGACACTATAAAACTCTTAGAGGAAAACATAGGAAGAACACTCTTTGCCATAAATCACAGCAAGATCTTTCTCAATCCACCTCCTAGAGCAATGGAAATAAAACCAAAAATAAACAAATGGGACCTAATGAAACTTAAAAGCTTTTGTACAGCAAAGGAAACCATAAACAAGACCAAAAGGCAACCCTCAGAATGGGAGAAAATATTTGAAATGAATCAATGGACAAAGGATTAATCTCCAAAATATATAAACAGCTCATGCAGCTCAATATTAAAGAAACAAACAACCCAATCCAAAAATGGGCAGAAGACCTAAATAGACATTTCTCCAAAGAAGACATACAGATGGCCAAGAAGTACATGAAAAGCTGCTCAACATCACTAATTAGTAGAGAAATGCAAATCAAAACTACAATGAGGTATCACCTCACACCAGTTAGAATGGGCATCATCAGAAAATGTACAAACAACAAATTCTGGAGAGGGTGTGGAGAAAAGGGAACCCTCTTGCACTGTTGGTGGGAATGTAAATTGATATAGCCACTATGGAGAACAGTATGGAGGTTCCTTAAAAAACTAAAAATAGAATTACCATATGATCCAACAATTCCACTACTGGGCATATGCCCAGAGAAAAACATAATTCAAAAAGACACATGCACCCCAATGCTCACTGCAGCACTATTTACAATAGCCAGGTCATGGAAGCAACCTAAATGCCCATCAACAGACGAATGGAAAAGAAGATGTGGTACATATATACAATGGAATATTACTCAGCCATAAAAAGGAACGAAATTGAGTCATTTGTTGAGACGTGGATGGATCTAGAGACTGTCATACCGAGTGAAGAAAGTCAGAAAGAGAAAAACAAATATCGTATATTAATGCATGCATGTGGAACCTAGAAGAATGGTACAGATGAACAGTTTGCAGGGCAGAAGTTGAGACACAGATGTAGGGAACAAATGTATGGACACCAAGGGGGGAAAACCGCGGCGGGGTGGGGATGGTGGTGTGCTGAATCGGGCGATTGGGATTGACATGTATACACTGATGTGTATAAAACTGATGACTAATAAGAACCTGCAGTATAAAAAAACAAATAAACAAACAAGAAAAACAACTAATACTAAACTTTCTTTGGGTTATTTGTATGGAAATATGTTAATATAAATGTTTCAGACATTAAATGAAATTTCTAAAAATCTTACATGTTCTCGTATAATGTTATGTCACAATTCTAGTTATTACTTTAAAATGTATGTCTCAGAAATAACTAAATTTCCTTGTCAATTGCATTATTATGAACTTTCATCAAATCTTTAACCATGGTCATTTTTAAGTCTTTTGTCATTTACAGACAGTTCTGGGTGTACTCTGATGCTTTTGCAAAAATGTTCCTATAAAAGGGTTTCATCTTCAAGTAATTTATGGAAAAGACTCTGACAAGTACAGGTTTCTGGTAACTGACTATACTGCTGAACTGAATGAATAAGCATTTTCAGAACTCTAATGGAAAACTGATGAATTCATAAAAGTGCTAACAAAAGATCAAGATGAAAAAAATTAATTACATGGGACTGAGTGAACTGATGAGGATGTTTATAATTTTTGTGACTTTCTGTTTGAATAAAAAAAAAAGAAGAAGAAGAAATCAGGGACAGTTGCTACCTCTGAGGGACTTGTGCCTGGAAAAGAAACATGAGAGGAACTTCTGTGCTCCTGGCAATGTTTTGTTTCTTGATCTAGATGTGAAATACACTGTTCATTTTATGAATTTGCAGTGAGTTGTACACCTATGTTAACTTCTCTGTTCTATATTATTTGTCATTAAAAAGCTAAAGAAATGAAAAAAAATCCCACCAAAAAAATAAATAAATAAAAGCTTACACACACACACACACACACACATACACAGAGCACTTGAATACTCCAAACAACACACAATCAAATGGAAATTCGCAACATGAAGACATGGTATGGTAATTTGGATTAAAGGAAAATTTGGTGTGGGCTGGGGTAGCCTCATTAGGAAAGGACTCTACATGAAGCAGCAGAGAGGGCACTGGCTTTGGAGTCAGGCAATCATGGACCACATTTAATTTTAATTTCCTCTTCTGTTAAATTCGAATAATAGCACTTGACTCAGGATTGTTGGCAGGATTTAAGGATTGGAATGTAGAGCAAGGTAATATTTTACAACATTTTTAATATAAATTTTTCATGTTGGGTAGTGTGGTAGGCTGAATAAATGTCCCCAAGGATGTCTATATCCTAATCCCTGAACCTGTGAACATGTTACTTTTTATGGTAAAAAGGGCTTTGAAGATGTGAATAAGTCAAGGATCTTGAGATGGGGAGACTGTCCTGGGTTATCCAGGTGGGCCCAATGTAATCCCAGGGGTCGTTATAAGGGGGCAGCAGGAGGATCAGAGTCAGAGAAGGAGATGGGAAGACAGAAGCAGAGTTTGGAGGGATGCAGGGCCACAAGCTAAAGAGGACAAAGAGCCTCTAGAGGCTGTCAGGCTAAGGAAACAGATTCTCCCCTAGAGCCTCCAGAAGGAATGCAGCCCTGCCCACACCTTGACTTTAGCCTAATAAAAGCCATTTTGGACTTCTTACCTTCAGAACTGTTAAGACAATACATTTGTGTTCTTTAAGTCACTCAGTTTGTGGCAGTTTGTTACAGCAGCAACAAGAGACTGAAACAGGTTGTTTTTGCTGACCTGCTGCTCTCCAGCCTAGAGGCTGGGGCACCCAGGGCTTCAGGACAACAGAACTCAGACAAGAGAAGAGTATTAGATGGTCACCTACCAACATCGAAATAGATTCCCAAAGCATGTTCAGAGACAACAGCTGTGAAAGCCATGATGTTCACTTTGTAAGAGCTGTGATTTTTTGAGAGAGAAAGAGAAAGAAAAGTGATTGCTAGTTCCCAAACTCAAAAGCTTGTAAACTCAGAAGATCAGAGGATGGAAGAAGAGGTTTTTTTTCCTGAGAGAAGTTCAGCCACCACACAGCGAGGATATAAAGCCTGGGGGTGATCTGGAGGAGCGTGTAAGAGGACAAGGTCACAGGTGAGATGCAGTCCTCCTGTCCCAGAGAGAAGGTAGGGGGGCAGATGTGTGTGAGATGCTGGATCACAGGTGAGATGCAGCCCTCCTGTCCTGCAAGGAAACTGGGCAGGCAGATGTGTGAGATGCTATTAAAACCCAGTAGGTTGAATTCAGGCCATGCTGACGGTGAAGGGGCTTCTGCCCCAGCTCACTTCAGTGGTTCTGGTAGAAAGGCCCTGGGAGCTCCTCAGAGAATGCACCCCAGTAAAGTAGTAAGTGAATGGAGCCTGGGACAGCATGTGTGGTTCCCACTGGGATCCCTAACTCCTGCGCTCCAGTGGAGGGCTCAGCAGAAGGCTGAGAGGATCCACGCCCTGAGAAGGACCTGGGGTCAGAGAAGGAGGATGTCAAGTACACAGAAATCATGACCACAGCCTGTGATTTGGCCTGTGGACGGCGGGGAGCACAGGAAGCTCACAGCAGGGATGAAGGCCCGCCCTCCCTGAGCAAGAAACCATGAGCTTAGCTGAGGCTGTGAGGACAGCCAGTAGAGGACACCCTTCCCTGCAGCTATGACGCTGCATGTGTTTTCTGTTGTACACAGGAAGCACCCTGGGAGGAAGAGGGATGGGGGAACCCCTAAGGAGGGAGAGCAACTTTAAATTTCAGGGAATTTCAACTTTGAATTAACTAAATTTAAAGCCTGAATTATGCGTATTGATTAAAAAGAAATTGTTTTAACCAAAATAATTTGAGTTATCTTGGCATGACAAAAAGATTTTTCCCCAACACCAAGAGCAAGCTGAGTTTGATTATAGAGAAATATGTTGAAATACACTGCTGATCCTGCAAGCAGTGGGTGGTGGGTTTAAAGCCTGGTAGCTACCTGGGTGTAAAACACTTGTAGATGCCAAACGATATTATCACACGTAACCTTCTGCGAATGAAGGAAGGGATTTGTCTAGGGGGAGATGAAGGGGATGGACATGTTCTGTGGAAGGAGCTAGAACCCAATCTTAAAGGAAGTAGCAGATATCTATTGCTTTTGTCCATTTTAAAGACCATTCACTTATATGTGGAATCTAAAAAATGATACAAGTGAACTTATTTACAAAACAGAAACAGACTAACAGAATTTGAGAACAAACTTATGGTTACCAAATGGGAGGCGGGGGGAGGGATAAATTAGGAGTTTAGGATTAACAGATACACACTAATATACTGCGTTGGCCAAAAAGTTCATTCAGGTTTTTCTGCAACATGTTACAAAAAACCTGAACGAACTTTTGGGCCAGCCCAAACACATAAAACTAGACTACCAACAAGGACTTACTGTATAGCACAGGGAACTCTACCAATATTCTGTAATAACCTATAAAGGAAAAGAATCTGAAAAAGAATAGATATATGTATATGTATAACAATCACTTTGCTATATACCTGAAACTAACACAACATTGTAAATCAACTATACTCCGATATAAAATAAAAATTGAAAAAAATAAAGTAACTGTTGCTTGCTAAAAACAAGGACTGTTCTGCTGGTGACAGCAACTGCTTCTTCTTTGGGGTACACCCTTCCCTGTCTTTCCATGTGATCTGGGTTGGCTAACAACACACGCAGCTCTGGGACCAGGCACATTACCTCAGCCTGTTCAGACAGAATATTCTAGCCCTGCATTCATGATAGTCAATTCAAGGAAAGAGGAACAACTCAAGCTTCATCCCAGCTGGGAATTCCAAGGGCTTTTCTTGGGACCATTTGGAATGAGATTCTCTTTCCATTAGGATTGGTTAAGTTGAAAAAAATGTAAGGAAGCCTGGGTTTCTGGTATTATTTTTCCAGAATAAGGGAGAAATCAAAGGCCTGAAATTAAAGCCAGAGAAAAGAAGAATCGATAGAGTTAAAGAGAAATACCAGGAAGCAATATTTGTGCACTTGGAGCCATTCATGCTTGAACCCTTTTTTGCTTAAGCAAATGATGTTTCACTAGCAAATATGGAAGGCTGTCCTTCTAAGGTTGGAGATAGATGGGCCCCTGGGCCAGACAGCTGGTGTTTGTCAAATGGAGTAAAACTGAAGCTTTGTTCTCACCGTGACACTCCAAGGACAAAGCTATTGGCAGAAACTGATCTCTGCTAATAAAGAGATAATGTGCCCACTCCTGAGGTCAAGGAAAACTTCCCTGTCTGCACATGCACAGAAAGGCTCCTTGGAGGTCAAAAGGATGGGGCACCACCCCATAATATGTGATGCTAAGGTCGCCCCATAGGCCTCTGCGCTAGAATCCATCTTAGAAAAGAGTTGCTCATGCAGCTTGGGGAGGGTCCTAGGACCAGTCAGCCTTGAAAAAAGAAACAAGATAACTGGCCAAATGTTAACAAAGACCCAGAAGGATTGTCCTGTATAAGTTATGTAAATCACCTCTTTACCGCGCTCCTCATTCGGGACACCCGCACTCCTCTCCCGATGTGTCTTTCTGCTTTAAATAAATAAACTGTTTCTTTGTGTGCTCTCCCATAAGTTGTGCTATGTCTCTAATAATAAACGTTGTACCTGTTTTGCAGTTTTTGCCTCCTTGAAACATTTTTGCTTTCAAACGGTGTAAGAATCAGGGAACTTTGCTTCTAGCCTCTAGCTCCTGGCGGCTAGAGGTTCAATCCCTGGACAGAGAAGTAAGATCCTTCTTCAAGACTACTGTCCCTCCAAGAACACTTCCTGTGTCTCTAGACAACAAAGCTATCAGCCTGGCTAGTGAGCAGAATCCAAGATGAAGGAGGTGTCAGAAAAGTCAGAACAAGTAAGGTAGCAAGTCTTATAAGGGCTCTTGAAGGCCAAGTCAGTAATCTGATTTTGGTCCAATAAGCAATAGGTAGCTAAAGCGGGTTGAAGAAAGAAGCTTCATAATGAAAAGATTATGTGGAGGAAATCAGCCTGGCAGCTACATGCTGGGCTGAGTACCCTGAGGGCTCCATGTCCCTGGGTGGGAAAAGCTTATCAGCTTTATTTACACTAATCTTTGACTGGAAGGTGATGTTTTCATCTATTTTGAATGCAGGCAACAGACTGAAGTAGTATCAGTAAAACATCTATATTTGTCAGCATAAAAATTATGGGTATCTTCATAACCCATTACAGTTGTTGCAGATGTATAAAAATATCATTCACACTCATCACAGCTCTGGAATTATAGTTGCTACTGAACCGACCACTGGTTCTTGCTGTCTGAGGTATTAATAGAGAAACACCTAGATTACTACAGCATATGTTTACATGGTGGTGGGGGTCTATTTCAGTAACTGTGCTTTAATATACTGGGTGGGCCAAAAAGTGCCTTTGGTTTTTTTAAGTAAAAATAAAAGACACATTTTTCATTTTCACCAAGAACTTTATTGAACAATATATTCAACCTTTTGTTCTACTACCTTCTGCCATTTTGCAGGCAACTTCATAATCCCATCTTTTATCATTTCGAGCAAAGAACCATTCCAGGTGCCTTTAACAGTCTTCCAAGGAATTGAAATTTTTTCCCTTAAGAGAATTTTATAAAGACCGAAATAAATGGAAATCTGAAGGTGCAATGTCTGATCAATATGGCAGTTGAATCAGAACTTCCCAGCCAAGCTGTAACAGTTTTTGCCTGGTCATCAGAGAAACATGCAGTCTTGCATTATCCTGATGGAAGATTATGTATTTTCTGTTGACTAATTCTGGACGTTTTTCATAGAGTGCCACTTTCAGTTGGTCTAACTGGGAGCAGTACTTGTTGGAATTAATCGTTTGGTTTTCCAGAAGGAGCTCATAATAGAGGACTCCCTTCCAATCCCACTATATACACAACATCACCTTCCTTGGATGAAGAGCGGCCTTTGGTGTGGTTGGTGGTGGTTCATTTCACTTGCCCCACCATCTCTTCCATTCCACATTGTTGTACAGTATCCACTTTTCATAGCCCGTCACAATTTGTTTTAAAAACGGAACGAGAAAAAAAAAAAACACGGAACATTTTCATTATGTTTCAGTAGAGAATCGCATGAGGAAATATGGTCAAGAAGGTTTTTTTCACTTAACTTAAGTGGAATCCAAACATCAAAGTGATTCACATAACAGAGCTGGTGCAAATGATTTTCAATGCTTGATTTGGATATTTTGAGTATGTCAGCTATCTCCCACGTTGTACAATGTTGATTGTTCTCAATTATTGTTTCTATTTGATCGCTATCAACTTCAACTGGTCTACCTGACCATGAAGCATCATCCAGCAAGAAATCTCCAGCACGAAACTTTGCAAATCACTTTTGACACATTCAGTCCATCACAGCACTTTCTCAATACACTGCACAGATCTTTTTGTGCATTTCAGCTGCATTTTTACCTTTCTTGAAATCCATCTTCAATATTAAAATGGCTACACAAAAATTCACCAATTTTGATAAGTCTTTTTTTAAATGCACGCTGATAGGACAGCTGTCACATACAATCTAACAAAATTGTTTCGAATGAAGTTAAAGACAACTTAGTGTTACTAGAGCCATCTTACGGAAAAAACTGAACAAACCTTCTGGCCCACCCAATAATTGGTTTACTTTGTAATCCTATGGATTTTCTTTTGTGTATTTAAAATCACTGTTTGGAGGAGCCCTTAAGTTGTGCCAAGAGGGCACCAAAAAATGGCACACAAATTATTACAAAGCCTTGTGTTAGAGGAGGCGGAGAGTCTGGAAGCCAGGAGGCCAGTGAGGAGGCTGTGATACCATCCAACAGTGATGCCTGGAGGAAGCCTGGAAGGGAAGACACCTCTGCAGGAAGCTTTGAAAAGTGTCAGCTGGGTCTAGAGCAGGAAATGAACCTGTGTGATTCAGGCAATAAAGGAAGATAAAGAGAGTGAGAACTCTACGTTTTCAGACCTGAACGAATGGGACAGAATGAATTCTCAACAAATGACAAAATGGCGAACACAGAACATGTGGGAGGCAGAGCCGGGTTAAGGTCAGCTTTGTGCCTGAAGAAAACAGTAGCACTTCTCAAAGGAGACAGTCCATAGGAAAATCAAACATCTCCCAAGCACTTGGCTCAGAGGTCAGCATGGGGCGGGTCTGCTGGGAAGGCGTCTGTGTGGGGGTGGAGATAAGGACACAGATGCGTTCTCCTGGGGACGGGGTGCGCAGGAAACCCGGAACCTGTGCCATCCAGGCTCACACTCTGGTCCCCTGGGATTCTCCCACCTCTTCCTTCTTCTGCCTACTGGCTTTGTCACCCTCAGGGTGATGTGACAACACCAGCCGCCCCCAGTCTGACTCTCACAGCATCGAAGTTCGCCTCTTGTCGTGACCCCTGGGGGAAGAGAGAGCTCCTTTACCAGCAACCCAGATGCCCATTCTGCTCAAACTGGCTCAGGTCAGGTGGTCCCTGTGGACTAGGGTAACGCATGTCCAGGTCTGTCTGGACCAGTCACCACCTGCACTGTTGTCCCAGCATCATCACTCATGGTGCCTCCTTTCATGCTCCAGTTTAGATGACAAAGCATATGGCCACTCCTTCCTGAACAGCCGCTGAGGCTGGGGAAGCAGGGAGCAGATTCGCCAAGGCTATGCCCACCCTAGTCCTGGATTTGGGATTTGCCGGAACGAACTCAGGATAGGTGCCAGAAGAGACGTGGGGGCTGGAGAGCAAAGCCACAGTTGCCACCCTAGCAGGTGTGAAGGAGCAGATGTCTGAAGCTGGAAGAGAAGCAAGGCAAAACTTAGAAAGCTGCTGAGGGGAGAATGCAGGTGAGTGATCCCACTCAAGAGAGGTGACCAGCTCTTACTAAATTGTGGACTGTAGCCGGGATGTATTTATGCCGTGTCTCCCAGCAACCTTTAGCACGGCGCCTGGCAGTTTCTGAAATGTTTTCATAGAAAACAAAACATCAGAGACTATTGGCCGTCAATTCAGAGAATGCTTTCATAACCAAGGAAGACTACATTCTTCAAAACTGATGGCTTTGCACACAGTGTGTGGGATGCAGGGAGATGCAGGAAGCTCTTTCGCTTTGCCTTGATCCAGCTTCTCTGTGAGAAGGCAGTGAGGATACACAGGTGAGGAAGTTATAGTCTCTGCCCCCAAATTTTGCGTGTTATCAGCTATAAACTTCATAGAAGCTAGTGGCAACATCTACCTTTTTTTCCTCTATTTTTTTGTTTAATCAAGTTCTCAGGCCACCATGTTCTGACCAGGAAAAAAAAATCTTACTCTTTTCCCCGCAAAGGAACTCAGAATCTTCAGGATTTCCACTTAGTCCGTTCATGATTTAAATTCTGTCTGTTGAAGATCTCTATTCAGGACCAGCCGTGGAATTTGGGGGCCCCGCTGCAATATTAATCCTCTCAGGACAGCCAGAGCAGAGCAACACATCAAGCAGGAAGCCCTCTGGGCGCGGGACCCTGGACAGACGGCAGGCCATGATGCCAGCCCTGCCTCTTCCCGTCTCTTCCTCCTTCTACCCCTGGAAGGTGAGACCTTCCAGAGGTCTTTCCTCTCCCCCGCCCAGGTTTACCAGGACAGGCGATGCTTTCACTTGCAGATCCTTACCCAGGAGAGAGGCTTCTTCCTCCTTCAGAGCCTCCAGTTAGCACTTAAGTTACATCTTCCCGTCCATCCCAGCACTAGCCATTGCTTACTGCTCTGAGGTCTGTTTAGAGGTCCTTCTCAGTTACTTTACATATTTGGTACTTTCTCTGACTTATTGCAAATCCATAAATTTCATTCCTCCACCCTGGGAAGTGAATAATATCTTATCTGCAAATAAGATTCCTCAGGCAGAGACCTTTCCTCTTGGAAGTGTATGTAGACATCACTCCACGACTTCTAATTTGCACTGTTGTCAGAATACAGCTTCAATGACAATCTGACTCTTTTTTTCTACGTAACTTTATTTTCTATCTCAAAGGGTATAAAATTTTCTCTTTATCCTTTAGGTTCAGGAATTCTAGTATATACACTTAGTTATGTGGTTTTTCTCTCCAATACTTCCTGGTTCTCAGAACACTTCACTCTTCAGGATGAGGGTTTTCTTTAGCTTCAATTCTCTCCTCAGTGCAGATAAATTTCTTTTTATCATCGGTTTACACATCAGCTCTCCTGCAGCTGTTGTTTGCTCTTCCTGGAACTGTGCTGTTCATATGTTAGGGTCTCAGGGGCCTGTGTAAAAATTTGCTAAGTCCTTTCTTCATGATTTTCTTCCTTTTGCAAATTTTCTCTGTCTTTTTGCTCTCGCTCTCCTGGTTCAAATCTCAATTGCCACCATCCTCTTCCATTCATCTGCAAAACTTTTGGATTCAAAGATCATGGTTTATATTCCAGAGAATGTTCTTTTCTTTGTGCTGCAGTCAAATCACCTTTTGTGTTCTTCTCACCCTTTCACTTGAGTTCTTGAACAGGTTTTCCAGCACCTTCATTTCTCCAAGGAGCTGCCTGGACCAGTGTCCTACTGTTCTTTTTTGCTCTGGATTCGAGATCTCTTTACCCTTGGCTCAGGCCACCAGGGCTATACCAAGAGCAGGGCAGTGGCAACAGTCTGCCCTGCATGCCAGCTGCTAAGAGCGTCTGTAGGGAAATGTAAACAAGCATAAAACCAACTAGAAGCCAGTATGCTTTCTATCTTCACTGCAGATAGCAATTTAAACAATGTCTGTGATAAAATACACCTCTCTCCCAAAAGTCTTCTGTTGGTCTAAGTTTTAAACAATGGTTGTGGTTACAGTTGAGTTTTAATTATACATATGTTAGCTTCAAATTAGCATATTTTTATCACTTATCTTGTAACAGACATTGCATTCTACATGGAAGTTAATTCACAAACTCTCAGTTGCACAGTTGGCCCCCAACACACCCAACTCAGTTATGAGCTCCTGTGAAGAATAAGTTCACAGCAGTTTTGAAATGTTCCAGCTTACTCCATCTCTATCCCCCATGGTACTAAGTATCCCTGTGTCGGCATAGCAGGTTCTAAATAAGCAATGAAAGCACAATAACTATCGTGGCAAAGAAAGAGAACTTGGGTCACTTCGGTTCTATTACTGTCGGAACACTTGGAGTTTTTGTGTTTAAAATTTTTTTTAATGAAAAGAAGTATGAACTGCAAGCCAAAATATTTCGTTTGGGAAATGAAAAGTTTAGTTCATACATCTAATATTTTACTGAATTTGAATAACATTTTGAAAATTGAAATTTATTCTTGTTAATTCTTGTTTGTTTATAACTAAAGAACAAGTAAAACTATGGTTACCGAATACTACATGATTATCACTGAAAAGAATGTTATCATATAAAGGAGGAAGTATTAAAATATGACCTATGTTGGATATAAAATACCTCAATACTCCCTGGGGTCCACCCCCTGGGGCACCTTAGCAGCCAGTAATGGTTCACAGTCTGCTGTGTGGGTCAGAAGGGACCCAGCTGGCGAGTTGCCATCCCGATGGGGTACCAAGACAAAGCATCTGGGTTCCCTGGCCGTGTCTGCAAACACCAGTACTTCTAGGCTTCAAAAGTAGGGAGAACTCACCCCCTATTTCAGATCCCTCACAATTTCTCAGGATGAGCACCAGGAAGAAGTCCCAGAAGCACACATAGGGCCAGTACTATTCTCCTTCTCATGGGCTGCAGACCACTGCAGGTCATGTTTTCTCCAGAAACCTGCACCTGGATCCTCACACTAGGATTCTCTGCTGGTGCCCCCCAGTTCCTATCAGCCTCAGAAAGAGAAATGTCTTAACATAGCTCCTTGCATGGACTCCAGCCAAGCCCAAGGCCCACTGATGTTCTTCACATCATCCTGCCTGCATAAAAGCTGGGTTTGAGGAGGTGAGTAGGCTGCCATCTTTCCAGAGTCCCCACCACAGATCTACACGGTCACAGCGTCGGATGTACAATATGGAACTTTATTGTTTGATAACTAAACTTGAGTTCATTTGCCACTCTTTTTCTACTTGGAATTTAAAATTTTTATTCCAATCAATGTAAATCAGTAACTGCCAGATTTAATCATGATTGATTCAGGATTTAAATTGTCAGTTCAATATGGTCTCCTTCCCCTTGCTCTCCTCTTTGTCTCAAGGTGGACCTGAGTTCCCAAAGACCTGCATTCTCCTGGCTTGGGGGAGAGATATCTGCTATGGGTCATCAGCATCTGGGCCCCCTCTGACACATGGGCTCCTCAACGTTCTGCGTGATCAAGCTGGGGAGATTTTAAAGCATCCCTGTGAATTTTTTGACATTCCTCCTATCAAGACATGGAGTCTGTCACCTCCCCTTGAACCTGGGCAGGCCTTTGTAGCTGCATCAAGGGGGAGAATGCAGTAGAAGTGTTGCCTCGTGAGTTTTGAGGCCAGTTTAGAAAAGGCCACGAGGTTTCTGTGAGTTGCTTTGGGGACACTGGCTCAGGGATCCTTCAGCCACCATCTAAGACATCTAGGTGGCTGCGCTGTGGAAAGACTGCTTGGAGAAAGAGAAAGAGGCTTGAACAGCCCCACAGTGCCTGCCCTCAGCTGTCCGCGTGTTCTTGGCCCAGGTGTCAGACACGTGAATAGATATTCAAGGCAAGCCCAGCGCCAGCTACCTTCTGACCGCACCCACACGAGAGAGCCTCAGCAAGAACGGCCCCACTGAGCCCGGCCACCCCGCCCCCAGATTTGTAAGCAAAACTGATTGTTCTGGGTTTAAACTCAAGCCAGTGGCTTAAGCTAGTGTCTGCTTTGTTTTGCAGCAATAGACAACTGCAACACATCATCTGTGGATGTACCTCGCCACCTGTTCCCTCAGCAGAAGCAAAGCTCAGTAATTGATCTGGGAACTCCATCTCTTCTCTCCCATGGATGACGTTTTGACTCTTGGCTAAGCCCTCCATCCATTCCTGGCCTGGGATAAATAATCCACAGCTTCTCTCATGAGGTCCCCGCACCCAGTGCCACAAGGATGCCCGGCAGTCACACCAGCTTTCAACTCTCAGCCAACTTCCTGGTCCCACTCCAGCATGTGAGGCAGGGTGCTACCTCCAGACCCTTCTCCAGACAAGGTCTGCAGCCTTTGCCTAGCCTACTTCAATTGTCTTTTTGGGGAATGAGGCAAAAGGTTGCTTAGTTCTAGATGAGAAATGGCATGCCAATCCCCTCAACCCTCAGGTGTACCAGGCATATTCTCTGAGATACAACCATGTCTAAGCTCCAGTATCCTTCCTTCCTAATTTCATCCCCCTGCTGGATGGTTTTTCCTCTTATGTGAGATTCAAAGGCTCTTTTGTCATCCCATGTATTTCCATCTCTATTGTGTAAGGCACATAACTATTCTCAAAAGTCTCCAAACACTATGATTTATACAAGGCTGCAAGGCATAGATCATCAAAGGTCTTACGGGTTGGACCAAGGAGTCTGGTCCAGAATATAAATTCCTGGATACAGCCATGAGCAGCACGTTTCAGCATCCCACCTATCTCCCAACAGAGACTCTCAAATTATCAAAGAAGTCGAATCAGAAGCTTCTGCTCCCCAGAATAAATCAGAACACCTCCAACCCCCACCACGACCCCAAATAAGGCAAAGGGCTACAGCAGTGTGAAGCCATTGAAGGGAGCAGGCAGGATTTCCTCAGAGTGAAACTCTGCCATTGAAACAACCACCTCATTGCCAAATCCCAAAAGAGTAGGAGAGAGTGAGATCATTGCTCTCTATAGGTAAATCCAATTTCCATGTCACCATTCTCCAGAAGAATTCCCCCCTTGGCCAGAAGGTCATACAGAAACATGTGTGATGGATGCAGTCAGCAGGAGAGGCTTGAAACACACACATTCCCCCTGGAACGTGTGTCCCCCTTTTTCTCTAAGTGCCATCCTGTGTCACCATGTGTAGAAGGGTAACTGAGGACATGGGAAGAGACGTGACCCAAGAATTGGCTCACCTAGCAAGCTGGGTGCGTGTGAATGTTTCAGGACTGCAAGCAGTACTGACTGTTCTGGGCACTGATCCACGCATGTCCTTGGTATAATTGGGAACATAAGAAAATAAGGAGGTGCATTGCTTAGATGTTCAAGGACGACACAGCCTGTGCTAACAAGAACCTTTCTGTATTAGATAAAGCTTAAATAAATAGGCCATAGTGGACTGAGGGCTTTGCTGTTTTGCCTGAGCGAGCAACAGCCCTCTACCACTGTGCTTTAACACATACATCTCGTGTGTTGGATTCATTTTCGTCCCTAACTGAACAACTACAACACCATGTATGTGTGCAAGGCAAAAGGACAAAGAAGGAAAAGCTGAACTGGAAGAGAAAGAGAAGTTTCTCATCAGTTTTCTGATCCAAAACAAAGAAAGAGCCATGAGGGAGGAAGCAAAAGGGAAAATTTCCAGCATCTAATGGATACATCCCAAGAGCTAGGGGAAAACTAGGGCAGCAGTCCTGGAGATTTCAGAAACTCATTCTCACGGTGGGAGTCTACCCAGCTTAAATGAGAGAGGAGAAAAACAGAAGCTCTGTTTCTGAATTCCAATACCACCGAAGCAATCTTCCCTTAAAAACGGCAAGGGCTTTAGCTCAAAATACTAATTCAGAAATTAGCATTCTTTTGTATCCAGTTCTTATGCCTCCAATATTTTGAAAAAACTTAATTAATGAAATCAATTGCAGAAGTATCAAAGCCATTATTTGGAGGGGGACAGAAAAGAAGCTTATTACACACACACACACACACACACACACAACCTTCATTGTCTGGCACACAGCAGGAGCTTAAGAGGGGCGTTTGGAATAATTTAGTGAGGAGTGAATTAATGAATGAATGAATGAACAAATAGTCCCCTTAGAAGCTATGACATATCTCTTACCCTCTCTGTGTCTCAATTTCTAGGGAATCTGAAGGAACCGATATAGTTACCTGACTCAACCCTGGTATTAAATGGATGGCACTGTCCAAGTGTATCACATCCTGTCAAGGTGTTGCCACCGTGGCCAAATTGTCACCCATCACCCATTGCGTCTTCCCAGAATCAGGGTTCTCCTCTGTCCTGGCACAATGGTCAGCATGCTGGGGCGAAAGCAATTCCCCAGCTTTGTTCTCAAAGGAGCACCTGCAGAATCCGCAGAGAGCAGAACCTCCATCGGAGAACTCAGCACCATTTGATAAACGCACCTGCACCAGAGGGGCAGGATCAGGAGCTACCCTGGCCCTCCTGCTCACAAAGCCATCCTCAGTTGAATCTGAAGTGAGTTGTACAGCCCCTACCATCACCTTTGGCTAAAGAAGCAAATGAAGTTGTTCCCTTCAAATCAGTCAGCCAGACTTTGCTGAGCTTTCAGCACCTGCCTGTGAGGAACTTACCATCTGTTGGAAGAGGCAAGATTTATACCCAAGGAACAATGAATGAGCAGAACTAATAATACATGGTCAAGACTAACAGACCACAATGGAGGGTCCTTACCACTTTCCTTCTTTTTGCCAGTGACGGGGAAACACTGGACCACAATAAAACATTACAGAACTGAAACTGAACAAGACTTCAGCTAAGAGGCCTCCAGACACCTCAGGAAATGGTGATTTCTGGACGGCAAACAGACACTTCTTTCACCTCCACAGACTGCATATGGAGAGAAAACAAGGAGGGATTTTCATGATGCTCAGACGAGAGCCAAAGAAGTAAATTACCATCCGTGGGCTCAGATGTTATTTTCAGCAAATCGTGCCTCTTGAAAGTGTAGACCAGTGATTCTCAGACTTAAAATCACCTGGGAGACTGCTGGGTCTCACCCCCAGGGTTTCTGATGCAGGAGATCCAGGTGGAACCTGAGGATTTGTATTTATAATAACTTCTCAGTAGATACTGCTGATGATGATCGGGGGACCACACTCTGAGATCTGCTGATTTACATGGTTGTTTTGAAATGGACATTGTATGTAAATGTTTGGTCTATATACCTTCTAGGTGATGCCCAGTTCTACATAAAGCTACACTATTTGGTAGTGAGATGCTGTGGGAGGAGAGGGGCAGGGGTAGAAAGGGAGGGAAGGGGGAAGAGGAGGAACGAAATGGTCACTATGGAAGAGGGTGCCATGATTACAGACTAACTCAGGGCTGGCAATATCTGTAGGCTCCAGGAGGTGATATAAATGAGAAAGGGGCAAGCAGGGATGAGAAATGGCCACTGACTGCTACAATGTGAGAGACAGCAAGGGGTGGGAGGGTGGGGGTGGAATGCAGGCTGGTGGCATCAGGGACTTGGAACTTCACGCCGTCTCTAAAGCAGACAGTCCCTATTCAACTCCAGAGGGTTGTCGTTATTCAAAGAATGGGGCCTGGCATTTGCAGAGTTGCTAATTTTTCAAAAGAATGAAAAATTTTGGATTTTTGTAAGATATACCTATGAATATACTGGTAACCAGATTCATAGTAAAAGAAAAAAAGAAAGCAGTCCATTCTATACCTAGGGTGACCCTAGAACACACCAGGATTAAGCAATTCTCTAGAATTTGGCTGTGGAACAATGACTGACATCTCTTAAAGGATAGAAAATTAGCCCCTCTGGCCGGAAGGCAAGCAGGCCATCTCAAATTTGGTGTGAGGAGCCTTCATTACCTGCCAAGGACACTGAACCTCACTGAATCTGGCTTCTAAAGAGATCAAGGCCCATGTGTGCTGGATGACAGATGCTGTTCATCCCAGGACAAGAAACCAGTGACGTTTCCCTTTCCCTAGGACTCCAGAGGGTCTCCAGACCGGTCCCAGCTAAGGACAGAGGCCTCGGTGTGGAGCTCCAGGTGGCCCCACCCCAAGCCTTCCTTCCCAGCCACATGAGCAGGGAGGCAAGCTCACCCCACTGAGAGCCACCAGGAGAGCAGGCGAGGAGCTCCCTGGGGGCAAAGCTGTGTCCCCTCATCCAAGTACCTCTGGAGCCTGGCCCAGGGCCCCACGCAACGTGCGAACTCAATATTGCTGACCTAAACATATGTCCTCCCAAATGAGACCCCTTTGGAGAAGTGGCCCATTTTCTTAAAAACCTTTATTTTCCTTTCTCTTCTTTGGTCCCCACAAACCTCTTTGCTTTTCCTGTTCCCCTGCCCCCTCACTGCAGGGTCCCTGTGTATCTGTGTCTATAAAACACACAGTCATCTTAGATGCTGACAGTCACTTTTAGAACCATTAGAACAGGGGACCCATCCTGCCCTTCACCTCTTGTCTCCAGGGGGTTCCAGAAAAAGAGAACAGGTACAAGGAACAGAAGACAACTGAGAATTTAAAATTTTTTAAAGCTTTAAGCAGCACTTAACTTAGACCTGAGGCAGCTTCCAAAATCCCGAAAACAAGGCACCCTATTAATAGTTGAGCTGGGGTATGTGGCTTAGTTTAGAGGATGAAACAGGTCTAGAGTGGTCAGTTGTCTGTTTACCTGAGGCTGAGAGGGTTCCTGGGATGTTGGACTTTCAGTGCTACAATCTGGAATGTCCCGGGCAGAACAGGATGGGGTGCTCACCCTTGCCTCCTACTTCTCCTCCAAACCAAAGTGCCGGGGACAACACAAGAAGGAGGAAATGGAGGACTAAGAAGAATGAACACTTTGACCTCACCCACACTTAGAGACACAAGATAAAGGAAGGAAAGAAATCCAGAAGGCTTTGCTGACGTTTACGGCACAGCATTTAATCCACAAATTAAATAGAGTCCAGTCAGACCAGTGAACTATCCTGCCTCGGAAGTGGAAGACTCTAAGGGGCATAGGATGGAGGCAGAAGGGTGCTGCAGAGCCCCTACCCCAGAGGAATTCATTCTAAAATAAGCCCCTTCCTCTTCCTCCCTAGAAGCCCTGCCCTCCTTTTAGAGGCTGGTTCCAGGACCAGCTCCACAGATTCTGTTTTGTCTTAGTGCTCTGAAACAGTAAAGAGATGGGTTTTTGCAAATCATTTCTGGAACCTGATTGCTTTGACACAGTGAACTTCAGCATTCTACCAAAGCACATTTCTCCTCCATTTAGCTTATTTCACCGTGAAATGACTCCATTCAGCAACAGTGTGTTAGATACCATGCCTGGACACTGCAATTCCCGTTGATTATCAAGAAGGGAGGAAGCAAAAGAAGGCTGCCCCAAAAGGAAAATAAACTCTATTTAAAACAATTTTCTGAAAAACAGTGCTTGTGGGGGTTTCCCTGGTGGCACAGTGGTTAAGAATCCACCTGCCAATCCAGGGGACACGGGTTCGAGCCCTGGTCCGGGAAGATCCCACACGCCACGGAGCAACTAAGCTCGTGTGCCACAACTACTGAGCCTGTGCTCTAGAGCCCGTGAGCCACAACTACTGAGCCCATGTGCCACAACTACTGAAACCCGTGCACCTAGAGCCTGTTCTCCTCAGCAAGAGAAGCCACCGCAATGAGAAGCCCGCGCACTGCAACGAAGAGTAGCCCCCGCTCACCGGAACTAGAGAGAGCCCGCACACAGCAACAAAGACCCAACGCAGCCAAAAATAAATAACTTTAAAAAAAAAACAAAAAAAAACAGTGATTGTGGAGGTTCCTAGCCAGGACAGCTGGGAGCAAGCCACCAGATTCCACTTTCGAGGTACAGCTCACTGTTGCTGTCAGCAGACCACGTATTTCTTAACATCTGAAGAAATATTAAATCGATATGCTACCTAAAGGTGGCTGACAAATCAGGTGAAATGATTAACCCTATTGCCAGGGAGAAATTGAAGGCCTGAGAGTTTTGAGAAGGAAGAGGCCATTTTCCACCAACACCCCACCCTGTATTCTGACTTCTGAGGCACCTCAGCTCACATTAAAGGCACAGTCATAAGTCCTGGTTGACTCAACCAAACTTTTTTTTTTTTTTTTTTTTTTTTTTTTGTTTTTTGCTGTACGCGGGCCTCTCACTGCTGTGGCCTCTCCCGTTGCGGAGCACAGGCTCCGGACACACAGGCTCCGCGGCCATGGCTCGCGGGCCCAGCCGCTCCGCGGCATGTGGGATCCTCCGGGATCGGGGCACGAACCCGTGTCCCCTGCATCGGCAGGCGGACTCTCAACCACTGCGCCACCAGGGAGGCCCTCAACCAAACTTTTGAGGTTTAAGACCCCTAGGAAAGCACAAATAAATAGAACATAGCCTTGACCAACCTGGTGCTCCATATCAATTTTGAAAATGATTTCGGACTGCAAAGTAATCCCTTGTATCTGGGCAGTGCTTTACAGTTTCCAGAGCATTTCACACCATCATGTCATTGGCTTGCCACAAAAACCCTGAGTACAGTCAAGACAATATTCTTACACTTATCCCATAGCTGAAGAAAAGGAGGCTCAGAGAGCCCTTCATAACTTGTTCTAAATCACATAGCTTGAAAATGACAGTCAGATCTAAAACCTACGGTTTCTAATTTCTATTTTACATTCCTCTTTTCCTTACTCCACTGGGAACTTAGTACTCCTTCAAAGCCACCCAAAATTTCCTGCTATCTCCTATACTACCTGATAACAATTCATATATTCTGCCCCAAAGAACAAAGCTCTTGGTTTCTTCAGCAACACTGTCTCCTTATATTTCTTAATGTATCAATTTCTGTGTTAATAATTGTATATATAGGTTTATGTTTTATCACTCAAATTCATTCAATCACTTCAGAAATATTTATCAGACTCTCCCATGCAGTGTGTGAGAAACTGACATTGGAAACACAAAAATAAGTAAAACAGACCCTGCCCTCACAGACCCCACAATCCAGAGCAGGGGTTGGCAAACATTTTCTGTAAGGGTCAATTAGTAAATATTTTAGACAAATGGACATGTCTGGGTTCCAATAAAACTTTATTTACGAACAATGCAGTGGGCAGGATTTGGCCCACAGGCTGCAGTGGTCTACTCTCCATCCAGAGAGTAGAAAAATCCAACAAGGCAGAAAAATCCAACAAGACCATATGTTAAATGTTCTAATGTCATGTGTGGGCAACTTGGCACCAACACTCCTATCTGTGGCTGGGAAATACATTTCCTAGACTCCCCTCCCCTTATGGCTCTAGGTTAAAGTTGACTAAGAGGAACTCATGTGCGATCTTGAAGGCAAAAGAAAAGCAGAGACCATTTATTTAGGAGGTTATAATGGTCAAATACAAAGAGAAACAAATGGAGATATTCCCAGAGGGTCCTAGTGTGCCTGCCTTCTCCTCTCATTCCGCACCCAGCTCACGTTCCTGGCTAGCAGCCCTATTGACAGACAGTTGCCCCAAGTTCACCACAAGGCACTTGATTGAACCCAGTGACAGATTTCTCAGAGACAGCAAATTTCTACATCCATTTCCATGAGCACCTCGCTTGGAGTTTCACGTCAGCAGCCAGGCACACATAGAGTCTCGGATTTTCCTGAAACTCCAACTGTCTGCCCATGCCTATGCTTCAGGCAAGCATGATGAGGGACTATTTCTCTGAAATAGTCCCTCTCTGCACTAACTTCCCTCTTCCCGACCTTCACTTCTTCAAGGCCTTCCATTTTCATGTAAGAAAAAGGTTTTCTATTAAATCCCATATCCCATGCTATGGTGTGAATGTTTGCATTCTCCCAAGGAGCAGACTCTAAAATGAGGATCACATTTAAGTACTTTATTTGGGAAGAGATCCCAGATAGCCCCAGTAGGGCAATGAAAGCCGGAAGGGGAAACAATAAATAGAAACTGTTTTATCAAGCCACTGCCATTCTGGGTAACTGAATTTTAATCCCAAGGGGTAACTCTGGGAAACTATGCAGAACACATGCCTCAGAGTTATCCCATGTGAAAGGTGAAGGAGTGGGGGTATTTATACACGAACTCCTACCAGCCATTATTTAAGGGTTGTTGAGTGTGAGGGTAAGTGAATTTCCACTGCCTTGGAGAATACCCTCAGGCAAAAAGATACAGAGACTGGAAGTTGGAAACCTCACAAGTAGGCTGAAGGTTCAGGGGATGTGAGCAGGAAACTGACAGCATCTTCTGCAGTATTGTTTATTGCTGTAGGAAGCACCTGGCAGACAGTCAGCACTCAAATAAGTGCACGTAAATGAATGAATAAATGGGAATCAATGAATGGGAATGAAGTACTAACGTCCCGATTTCATATAGGGAACGAGGCAAGTGGAGAACATATCTGAGGCAGAATTTCACATGGGTTCATGGCCAGGCACAGCAACTAACTGCACCCCTCCTTGGCCTGCTCCTACAGGAAAATTGCTTAATGTTTTCAAAGTGCTTTAAAAGAGTCAATTTACTATACAATTGCAACAATAACAATCATCATAATAGTTCTTTGTACTTAATAACACATTGGAGTCAGTGACAATAACAATTACACCATAATGAGCTTAGCTGGCAGAGGAAATCAACTTGGGTAATATTGTATGCAGACCTATTTTTTGCTTCCATTTCCATTCCTTTATTTTTGACTAAACATGTCTTTACCACAATTTTCCCAAAAGTCATATCCAGGAGGTAAGGCCTGGAGAGGAGATGTAACTGCTGTCTTGTTTACACAGCATTTATGTCAGCCCATGTCATCTCTTTGCCACTGATTTTTATGTTCCAGTGTGACTACTGTCAACCCAATGGCTGTCATTTCACGTTTTTCCTCCACTCAGTGAAAATACCTAACATTCCCTTAAGCTTTTACAGTTTTCAAAGCACTGCCCCTTTACAGATGCTCATGTGATCCTTGTGACAACCCTGAGAGATAGTCATCTGTGTGTGTTGCTACAGTAAAACTCTATATATTAGGGGGATAAATGGAGCCCGAAAATTCAGTTGCATAAAACATGGGGTTATTATGAAATTAATGAATATATGACTGCATAGTTGTTCTTCCAGTTACCTTATGGGAAAAAAAACAAAAAGATGTTCTCATTCATTATATGTGTAGGAACTAGGCTGATTATTATAAATAACATGTGCACCAAACACTGGACTTAAAATTCCCTCCACTGGGTGGAGGAAGATCAGTCCCAATCCCAGCTGCATTATACCTAGTGTAGCCAAAAAGTCCCAGGGGCATCCATTTTACTCTCAAAAATGTATTGGTAAGGATGATAAATTTTATAGTCACTAGTTTTAACTAATTTCACTTTAACACAATTAACTTTTCATCAGAGTTTTACTGTATTGTTTCCATTTGCCGATGAGAAAACTGAGACTCAGAGAAGTTAAATGATGGGCCCAAGCTGACACCACCAGTATTTGCTCATAGCTAGAACCAGAAGCCCAAACTAGCTTCCTGCCTGGGAGTGTGATTTAGCTACCCTCTGGCACACTGCCTGTCTTAGTTTAGGCTGCTATAACAAAGTACCATAGACTGTATGGCTTATAAACAACAGAAATTTATTTCTTACAGTTCTGGAGACTGGTTTGAGATCAGGGTGCCAGCATCTTTAGTGTCCAGTGAGAGGCCTCTTCTGGGTTGCAGAGTGCTGACTTACTGTATTGTCTCATGTCAGAAAGAAGGCTAGAGATCTGTTTGATGTCCCTTTTATAAAGGCACTAATAACATTTATGAGGGGTCCACTCTCGTGACCCAATTATCTCTGAAGGGCCTCATCTCCTTATATCGTCACACTGGGAGTTAGGATTTCAACATATGAATTGGGGGTGGGGTGGAATGCAAACATCCAGTACATAATACTGATTTACTGTGTTGTTTCCATCTTGCAGATAAGAAAACTGAGGCTCTGAGAAGTTAAATTATGTACCCAATATTACACTACTAGTATTTGCTCACAGTTAGAACCAGAAGCCAAAACTAGTTTCCTTCCCGGAACACTGCCTTTTAACACAGGCTGACTGTAACCATTCATCACTCAGCAAACGTCTCACCTTCACATCACCTGGCTTTAGTATCTTCTACTCTGTTCTCACATGTTCTATTTTAATATATTTACAGGGAGAGCACAGGTAGACAATTATAGTCTACATTCTCACTCAGCATTACACTACATTATCCGTTAGGATTAGGAATGGCCCAAACAAGATAGAAGCTTCTTTTTTTCTCAAATAAGAGAAGTCTTGAGGTAGGAAATCCAGACTGTAATGTGGTTCCAGTCATCAGGGACCCTTTCTTCCCTTTCTCCTCCACTATCCTAGAACTTGAATTCCATCCAAAGGCATCTTGTGATCCAAGACAGCCTCTGAAGCTCCAGTTTTCATCTGTGAAGCTGGAAGCAGAAAGAAGAAGGGACGGACAGGGGCTAAAGGGGTGTATCTCTCAGGGGAGTCTGTTCCTTTAAATCAGATTTCAGAAATCTGACTCAGCACTCCACCTTTTTGGACAGAATTTAGTCACACAGACCCAACTACAATGAAGGAAGCTTAAAAATGTATTCTTTTAGCTGAGCACATTGCTGCCCCAATAAAATGAGAATTTTGTTTTCAAAGAATATGGAGAGAACCAATCAGTTATTTTCACAATAATACTGCATAAGAAACCACCCCAAAACTCAGTGACTTACAAAAACAAGCACTTTTTTCTCATATGTTTGTCTTGGGTGAATCTGGACTCACAGAGTAGTGCCTGATTCTGCTGGAAAAGTCAGAAAGCAGGAACCTGACTGTGGGATCTAAACTGGCAAAGTGAGAATAGAGGCTATGGTGGAAGGGGTCTGCACTGCTGGAGTTTAGTGGGAAAGGTTGCATGTCTTTAGGGTCCTGCTGGATGCTTTGGAATGGAGCCTCTCTAGAGCTTTCTTGGAAACCCACTTGGGGTCCTCCTAAGAAAGAGAAACCCCAGGGGTATATCAAAATAAAAAAGGAGATGAAGGATCTCACCAGAGGCCAGCAGAGTATGCAGCACCTGTATAGTTAATGGTACAGTGCAGTCAACAGGGTTACTACATAATTCCAGGGATTCCCATCACATCACAGTCGATGGAGTTAGCAGTACAAAGCTTACACGGCCTTAAGCATAAGCCCTCACATTGTATATACCATATACATTTCTCTGAAATGTGTCCTCTCCTAATACAACAAAGATATCCTTCCATGAAAATAGGTATAGACCTTTTTCTTTTTATGAGTTGTCTAATATCCTATGATGTAGATTTACCACAATATGCTTAGTCACTCCCCCAGTAAAGGGCATTCAGTTGTTTCCAGTTTTTTTGCTGCTATAAACACTATTGCAAGAAGCATTCTTCTCCATATATCTTTTCCCTCCTTATCTCACACCATACAAAAATAAATTCTGGATAGATAAAAACAAACAAATGAACCTAAATGTAAGAGAAAAACAGAAAGTAGTAGAAAAATATAAGATGATGCTTTTATATTTTGAGGTGTAGATAGCCGTTATAAATGTAACACAAAACCATCCCCTGGATAGTTTGATTTTATAGAACTTCTGGATGGATAAACATAATACAAAGTTAAAGACAAACAGACTTGAAGCTAATGTTTGCAATGCATATCACAAACTAACAGCCAAAATACATTTATTTAAAGAGCTCTTATAATTTGATTTCTAAAATGAGTGATTTAATAGAACTAGAGTAAAGAAGGTGAAATGGTAATTCACAAAAGAATAGGAATACAAATGAAAAACAAGACACTTGGTCTTACTGGTGATTAAGAAAATGTAATTTAAAATAATAAAATATAATGTTTAACAACTTTTCAAAACTTAAAGTACTGGGGGCTTCCCTGGTGGCGCAGTGGTTGAAGAGTCCACCTGCTGATGCAGGGGACATGGGTTCATGCCCCGGTCCGGGAAGATCCCACATGCCGCGGAGCGGCTGGGCCCGTGAGCCATGGCCGCTGAGCCTGCGCGTCCGGAGCCTGTGCTCCATAACGGGAGAGGCCACAACAGTGAGAGGCCCGCGTATAGCAAAAAAAAAAAAAAAAAAAAAAAACTTAAAGTATTGGTAACATTTATTGTCGGTGAGAACTTGGAAAAATAAACATTCCCATGCTTGCTGGAAGTGGGTAGCATTAGTACAATTTTTCTGCTGAATAACTTAGCACGGTCTACCAAGATATTATTTAACAACTCAGCAATTCAGTCCCGGGAATCCATCCTAAAGAAATACGCTTACATGTGCATACTGCAAACAGACACATACTTACATGCACAGCATAATTATTGGAACATTATTTGTAGAGGCAAAAAAAAAAAAAAAAGAAAAAGAAATGAAACAACCTAATTGGCCATTAAGAAGGTTATTAAAATGAATGGTATAGATCTATATGGTCTAACTTGGACAAATGTCCACAATATATTTCTAGAGAAAAAAATAAGGCATAAAAAATATGTGTAGCTTCATTCCATTTATCTAAAAAAATTGCTTTTATGTGTTTGCATAACTGTAGAAAAATTCTAGAAGGCTACACGCCAAAGTTAACTTCTGCAGGAGAGGGGACATTGGATTAGAAGATAGAGAACTGGTCTTTCATGTTTCATACATTCTGTTCTTTTGAATGTGTTACAACAAGTAAATATACTTTTATGATTTAAATAATAAAGATTTAAAGAAGAGAAGTGATGTGTTTTTGTGTCTTGCACTCCTTAACAGGATGAGGTTTCCCTCAGGGTAAGCAGTAGTGGCTGGTGTGGGTTGAGGGTGGATGGCGGGGAGGGAGTCTTGATGGTAGCATTTGTTGATCTCCATTGTGTAAATATCTCTACCACGTTCAATTACAAGTGACTCACAAAAATCCTGAATATTTAACATAATAGGTGTTCAATAAATCAGTTTTTAAAATCAAGTGTTAAACAGAACTGAACTGCTGAGGTCCTGAATAAGTTAACAAGTTAGGTCAGAAATTCCACTCTGGTGGAATGGAAGCATCCTGCTGGCTGTGCAAGTCTCAACCAACTTTGTTCACAGCACATCCATCTCTCTCCCCCAAGCTCACCACTGAGAACTCACTCAAGTCTTCCTAGCCTGATGTGGTCTCCTTACAGTTTTGCAAGGTCAACTGATTTCACCAATTCTCTAAATGAAGCTTCACCTTTTAGAAATAGGTCAGGTGGTGGAAAGACGTCTGCCAGGAAGGGTTCCTTATTCATTACCAGCCCAGGCACCTCCAGACAACTGAATTCTGCAGATGGTGCACAGAGGGAGAGAACCTGGGTGAACTTTCAGCCTTTACAAAAATATTTCTCCAGATGGGAAGAGGGGAGAGCTGTAGTGTAGCCCCATTTCCAAGTGCTTCTCTACAGTGCAGCAATTAACAAGGCACCTGGCAATTCACCCAGTTGGGAATTAAGAAGAATTCCTGCCCTCAAACTGTGTTCACAGTCTAGTAGCAGAAGAATCAGAGCAATATCGTAGAGTCAGTGCTGTGATGGTGGCCCACTATCAGCATTTGCAGGAGCTATGAAAGTTACCTTCCTTCTCTTCTCATGCCAGGTTCTACCCTGTACTTCAAGGGGTCTCATGTGGACACCCCACCAGTGTGTCCAAACTTGATCCAGCATCACTTCCACATCAAGCAACCACCCCCTGGTCATCCATTAGAACCAGACGTGCACACCAGCTAAACCACCTGCTCTCTGGTGAAAAGAGTCTGGGGAAGGAACCCCTGCAGCACTTAGAAATAGGTAAAGGCCATTTGGGATAGGAATTTCAGGGTTCTGGCTATTCAGAGAATGATCTAGAAGCAGGGTCAGGACTCTTCACCTCACTGGGGGAGGAACACAGCCCATAAGGGGCCTGACAGGAGTCCTCAAAAGCACGGACGCAGAGCAGGGGCTCCAGTGATGGGAATAGTTGGGGCTAAAGGAACAACTAACCCACTCTTGGCCAGTCAGGGAAGGCTTTCTGGAGGAGATGAGCCTAAACTGAGCTTTGACATGGGCATAAAGTTTAGCCCATCAGAGAACAGGGAGGGAACTCCAGGCACAGGAACAATGTGTAACAGGACCTTAAGAGCCGAGAATTACTTACAAGAGCTGATGGTAAATTGTTCCTGAGAGTGTGTGCCTCTTGTTTGTTTGTTTGTTTGTTTGAGTCTGTGCCTTTTTGTTTCCCCAAATCAGAGCGATGCTGCCGCCCTTCACCCTCAAGCCCTGAGAAAAGGGATTGACAATTTAGTGGGATCCACTCACAGAAGAGTGATTTCGTTCTCTAAACAGCTAGCTGGAACCCAAATTCTGAAGCAAGGGAGGGTGATCCTCTATTAGCCACGCTGACCAATCTTGCCCCTAACCCATCCCAAACTCTTTCGTTTCCTCCCTCCACCCCCTCCACAGTTCACTGCTCTCTCAGGAGATATACCAAGACAGACAGGACTGGAAAAGGAATTAGGACTGGAAAAGGAATTAACGCCAAGGTGTAAATTGGGGTAACAGATAACCTATTTGCACTGAGTGACACACATCACTTCTGCTTAGAGCCCATTGTCCATATGAAGTCACATGTCCACAACTCACTGCAAGGGACTCTAGGAGATCTCAGTGAGCACATGGAATGTTTGATAAGCACCACTATCTCTGCCACATGTGGCCTTGCCCATGCATAACTGTATGACCTTGGACAAGGTACTGAAATGTTCTATGCCTTATTATATCCTCCATGGTGAAGCAGGAATAACAATAGTCTCTGACTCCAGGATTGTGGTCCTAAGAACTGATAATATGCTTTTAAATCACAATGCCAGGCACATAGTGAGCATTCAGCAAAAGTCAGTCATTGCTTTTTTTTATTACTGATTATATTATTGTGAGAAAAATGCTTTGTCTCTCTGGGTCTGTGCTCCCTCATCTGCGAGCCAGCCATGCCAGTAACACTGATTAGGGTAACTGTTCAATTAAATGGCACAATACATAAAAAGATCGTAGCACTGTGCCCAACGTACAATAGCACTCAATAAAAGTTATTTCCCCTTAGTGTATGTAATCATGAATTGATCATTCTCTTCAGAGCAGGATGCAAAGGACTTATCTGTGGATTTAATAGGTTGCAATAGTATTTAAGATGCTGACCAATGGAAACCCAAATACAGAGTATTTCAAAACAGAAGTGATTTTAGAGATTTTCTATTTTCCAGAGGCAGTTTAGCACCCAGAGATACAGTATATAATGTGCTATATGGTTCTGTGGACAACCTAGTTATGTTTGGAACTACATTTTCCAGAATTCCTTTTCTTAGATGGTCTGGGTTAGAGTTGCCAAAAGTGAAGTTGTCTAAGATTTGGACATGGACATGGAGCAGCAGCCACTATCCTCTGGAGGTCAGTGTTGGTGGCAGGTGTTGAGGGGCCGACACCAAGGTGCTGTTGGGTTCACTTTGTCCATAACTTCCCTGCCATACGTCCAATTTTCCTTTCATACCGCTGGTCCTGGTGAGCCGTGCTGAGCCCAGGCCCACAGCCAGGAGCTCATAAAGTGACAGTCATGGAGAGCTGACCCTCTGCGAACTTCTACGTCAGCTCCCTTCGCAGCCCCACTGCAGCAGCTAGAGTGTGTCACAGCTTCCAGATTTTCCTGAGGTTCTGTTCATCCACCCCCACCAGGGCTGCTTAGTGACCTATTATGGGCTGAATTATGTCCCCACAAAATTCATTTGTGTAAGTCCTAACTCCAGGACCTCAGAATGTGACTGTATTTGGAGATGGGGCCTTTAAAGAGGTGATTAAGGTAAAATGAGGTCATATGGTTGGGCCCTAATCCAATATGACCAGTGTCCTTATAAAAAGAGGAAATTAGGACACAGACACACAGACAAAAGACCATGTGAGGACACCAGGGGAAGATGGCCATCTGCAAGCTAAAGTGAGAGGCCTTAGAAGTAACCAACCCAGATGACACCTTGATCTTGGACTTCTAAGCTTGGAATTGTGAGAAAATACATATATTATTTTAACCAGCAAGTCTACTTTGTTATGGCAACCCTAACTAACAAATACATGACCTTTCTCTGATTCCTCAACTTCTATCTGTGGATCCTTACTCTTCCAGCTCTTCTCACATCTGGGTAAGGTCTAATTCTTGTAATTAATTCCTTATTCTATAGTTCTCATGGTGCTTTTGCTTCCTTGATTGAACCCAGACTGATACATGTAAGGATTGAGAACATGGACTCTAGAGCCAGCCTCTCTGGACAGAAATCTCATCTGATTTTACTCTGTGTGACCTTTGGGCTATTACTTGACTTCTCTGTGTCCCAGTTGCCTTTATCTGGAAAATGGGATGATAATAGTACCTCCCTTCTACTCCCTTGCAGAGTTGGATTAAGTGAGCTACTACCAAGAGATTTAGTACATTCCTACACACAGATAACACTCAATAAATGTTGGTTAATATTGTGATTTTGATTATTATTTGCTGCCCACCCAAGAACTAAAAGACTGATTCACAAGTATCCCTTTCCCTGCCCTTACTCCTTATATGCATGTCTACCTTCCCTCCTAGACTGTAATGTCCTGAAGAAGGGTATCATAATTTATCTTTGCTTTCCTCCTCCTGAAACTTCCATTCTCATGTAGGAAGAGGCCTATACTGTCTGGATGCTAGTCAAGTGAGAATTAGAGTTTCATTTGGTCTAAGGAAGGTTTAAGGTCTATGGAGTCCAGCCTCCAAGATGGCTCTTGTGAATCTTGCCTCCTGGTACTCACACCTTGTACAGCCCCCTCCCACATTAAGTGAGGCTGACCTGTGTAACCTATCGGACACTGGGAAAATGATGAATGTGACTTCCATAAAAGGAAGGTCATAAAATAAAGTGGGGCTTCTGCCACACTCTCCTTGATCATTGTATGAGAAGCCAGCCACCATGTCATGAGGAAACTCAGGCAGCCTTATGAAGAGGCCCATATGATGGGGAAGTGATCCCTCTTCCCAACAAGAGCCCTAACTTGCCAGGCATGTGAGGCACCATCTTGGAAGCAATCCTCCAGCCCCAGTCAAGCCTTCAGAAGACCACAGTCACGGTGGAAATTTTGATTGTAGTATCTCATGAGAGATCCCAACAGAGACGGTTCAGA
Source organism: Mesoplodon densirostris (assembly GCF_025265405.1). Classification (NCBI taxonomy): domain Eukaryota; kingdom Metazoa; phylum Chordata; class Mammalia; order Artiodactyla; family Ziphiidae; genus Mesoplodon; species Mesoplodon densirostris. The sequence goes on from NC_082670.1 coordinate 56,146,587, forward strand.
TAAGGCACACCTAATTCCTAACCCAAAGAAATCATACGAGGTCATAAATATTTATCGCGATTTGTTATACAGAAATAGAAAAGTAATACACCACCTAGAAGAAAACTGGCCTCAAAATATACTTTATTTCATCAACTGCAATGGTAAGAATCATTGGTATTATATATCAAGCACTAATTATCTCTTAGGTGTTATGCTGAATACTCTGCGAGCATTACCTTGTTTAATCCTTAAAACCACCTTATTTGATGAATGATAGAATTAGGTTTGTACTATTTTTGGTCTCATTTTTCAAATTAAAAAAAAATGAGGCCTAAAAAGGCAACCAATTTGCTCAAAATCAACGAGCTAGCTGGCGATGCAGACTCACTGCACATGTCCAGACCCCCAGTGTTAGGTTCTCTTCACTGATACCCTATTACGTCTGTTTGGCAGAGCTCACCAAGATCTCATACAGGGTATTGGTTTCCTTAAAGCTCAGGGGAACGAAATCCCTGGGCTGTGAACACCCGCTCCCCCTCCCTCAAGCACCTCCAGACCTGGATAATGAAAGCAAGCTCTCCACTTCCTACAGTCCGGTGCAGGTGTCACTGGAGGTGGGAAGGCAACTAACTAGTGTTGTTAACACATTCTCTAACACCATACACAAAAATAAACTCAAAATGCATTAAAGACCTAAATGTAAGACTGGATACTATAAAACTCTTAGAGGAAAACATAGGCAGAACACTCTTTGACATAAATCACAGCAATATCTTTTTAGATCCACCTCTTAGAGCAATGAAAATAAAAACAAAAATAAACAAATGGGACTTAAACTTAAAAACCTTTGCACAGCAAAGGAAACCATAAACAAAATGAAAAGATAAGCCACAAAGTGGGAGAAAATATTTACAAACAAAGTGACCAACAAGGGATTAATCTCCAAAATATACAAACAGCTCATATAGCTTCATATCAAAAAAACAACCCAATCAAAAAATGGGCAGAAGACCTAAAAAGACACTTCTCCAAAGAAGGCACACAGATGGCCAACAGACACATGAAAAAATGCTCAGTACGGGTAATTATTAGAGAAATGCAAATCAAAACTGCAATGAGGTATCACCTCCCACCAGTCAGAATGGCCATCATCAAAAAATCTACAAACAATAAATGCTGGAGAGGGTGCGGAGAAAAGGGAACTCTCCTACACTGTCGGTGGGAATGTAAATTGGGACAGCCATTAAGGAGAACAGTATGGAGGTTCCTTAAAAAACTAAAAATAGGGCTTCCCTGGTGGCGCAGTGGTTGAGATTCCGCCTGCCGATGCAGGGGACACGGGTTCATGCCCCGGTCTGGGAGGATCCCACATGCCGCGGAGTGGCTGGGCCCATGAGCCATGGCCACTGAGCCTGCACGTCTGGAGCCTGTGCTCCAAAACGGGAGAGGCCACAACAGTGAGAGGCCCACGTACCGCAAAAAAAAAAAAAAAAACCACCTAAAAATAGAACTACCATATGATCCAGCAATCCCACTCTTGAGCATATATCTGGAGAAAACCACAATTTGAAAAGATATATGCACCCCATGTTCACTGCAGCACTATTTACAATAGCCAAGACATGGAAACAACCTAAACGTCCACTGACAGAGGAATGGATAAAGAAGATGTGGCACATATATACAATGAAATCTCAGCCATAAAAAGGAATGAAATAATGCCATGTGCAGCAACATAGATGGATCCAGAGATGATCATACTAAGTGAAGTCAGACAAAGACAGAGAAACATCATATGATATCACATGTGGAACCTAAAAAAAGGATACAAATAAACTTATTTATAAAACAGAAACAGACTTACAGACTTCAAAAACAAACTTACGGTTACCAAAGGGGAAAGGTGGGGAGAGGGATAAATTAGGAGGTTGGGATTGACATATACACACTACTATATATAAAATAGATAACCAACAAGGACCTACTGTATAGCACAGGGAACTCTACTCAGTATTCTATAATAACCTATTTAGGAAAAGAATGGATATATGTATTGATATATGTATAACTGAATAACTTTATACCTGAAACTAACACAACATTGTAAATCAACTATACTCTAATATAAAATAGAAATTAAATTTAAAAAAAAAACATGCCCCTAGGTAACTGCAATTGAACTGTCCACATTACTTCCCTGCCACTGCACTCTGATTTCCCTCCTGGCTTACTCAGTTTTTTTCTGCTGGTGGAGGGGCTAGAGGAGGCTTTAACAGCAACTTCATTCTGAAAACCTGTCCTGCTCCTCAGTGAAGGAAATAGCAAAGAAAATAATTAGCTCAAAAGATTATAGATCTTATTATGAGAACCAGTTGCTTTCAGTTTTTAGAGCAACTTATATTCTCTTTGGGCCCTTCTACGTGTAAGCACTTGGCCTGGCTTGGACTTCTTGCTGGTATAGTTTTTGCTTGCTTAAACAATTCCATTTTCCATATATCATAAGCCAATGACTTCCTATTAGTAAACTTCCTCAACCACAAAATGTCTACTTAATCAAAATGTGTTCTCACAGCATGGTGCTAAGTCCTATAGTACGTCATATAGGAGAGTGGAGACCTTTTTAGAATTCTACTTAATTTGCTAGGAGACCAACAAATCTTTGTTGTTTTCCCTCAAATTATAAATTCGATACAGAGTTGGTTGACATACAACTATTTCGTAAGTCCTGCCAACTAAACAATGTCACTTGACATCCAGTTCTGCAAGGATTGAGTCCTTAGCCACAGCAGACCCTGATCTACAACACACCCTGAGAGGAGTTCAGGACGGAGGTCACGATGAGGCACTCTGTGCGCTGGGAAAACTGGCAGAACAGGCCTTCAGATAGTCAGATATTTTCAGGAGAAAATGTTATGAATCCCAATTCTTTCATCTTCCCATACTGAGAAAAGCACTGAGGGACTTCCCTGGTGGTGAAGTGGTTAAGAATCCGCCTGCCAATGCAGGGATCACGGGTTCAAGCCCTGGTCCGGGAAGATCCCACGTGCCGCGGAGCAACTAAGCCCGTGCGCCACAACTACTGAGCCCGCGCTCTAGAGCCCACGAGCCACAACTACTGAAGCCCACGCGCCTAGAGCCCATGCTCCGCAACGAGAAGCCACCACAGTGAGAAGCCCACTCACTGCAACGAAAAGTAGCCCCCGCTCACCGCAACTAGAGAAAGCCCAAGCACAGCAACGAAGACCCAACTCAGCCAAAAATAATAAATTTTTTTTTTTTTTTTTTTGCGCTATGCGGGCCTCTCACTGTTGTGGCCTCTCCCGTTGTGGAGCACAGGCTCCGGACGCGCAGGCTCAGTGGCCATGGCTCACGGGCCCAGCCGCTCCGCGGCATGTGGGATCTTCCCGGACCAGGGCACGAATCCGTGTCCCCTGCATCGGCAGGCGGACTCTCAACCACTGCGCCACCAGGGAAGCCCAATAATAAATAAATTTTAAAAAAAGAAAGAAAAGCACTGAAACTACTAAGACATCTGTTCCTTGTGACCAGCAGCAACCTTTTACCAAGATGTGTGGTTGGTTGCATATACCCCTTCACCAAAATCACATATATACTGACACCTCCCCCCAACCCCACCCTCAGAACAGTTCCTCAGAGCTATCTGAGAGGCTGACTTCCGGACTATAGTCCTTAGTAAGACAATGAATAAACTTGACTCACAGCTTCTACATGGTGTTTTTTTTTTTTCAGTCAACAACACTTAATGCATAAAATGGAACTTCCCCAATGTCCTGCCCTACAGATTATCACTGTAAACAAATCAGAGTATATACATTCAACTTTGTTTTTCTACACATATGCTAGAATATTTTATTTTCATTTTCTTCTTTAAAAAACAAAAATTATACATACTGCTCTCCCATTTACTTTTTCTCTTGGCAGTATCTTTTGGAAATATTACATCTTAGAAAGATGTTTTTACATTAGTATTGATGGGGTTGGGGGCAGGCCACCCCAAGATGTGCTACTCTGACAAGTGGATTATTTTGAGCTGAAAACAATCAAGGCCCAAAAGACTCAGGAAGAACCTCTGAACTTCCCCCTTACTGCCTAAAAGAATTTAAAATAGGAGGCTTGTCCCAGAAGTGGCTATCATCATAGTTAACCACAGTGAAGTATTAAGTGTTGTAGAAAGGGAGGAACCTAGCAAAGCCCATTTGACCAAAGTCCTCTCTGTGTCCCGTTTTTTGGATGGACCAGCAACATCTGTTTACCAAACATTAACTCTTTACCTTCCTGTGAATTACCTTACTTCCCTTTGAAGTCTCAGACCCCTATTTCTCCTCTTTAGTCCAGAATAATATATATACACCTCATCTTGCCTGGCTGTCTTTGCAATTTTTCATTCTTATGTGAATTCTAAGTGCACATAATAAATTTGATTTTTTTTCCTGTTCATCTGCCTTATGTCATTTTCAATTGCCAGCCAAAAGAACTAAGAGAGGAAGGAGGGCGATATTTCCCTCCCCGGAAGTATGCATAGATTCTCATTCTTTTGAACAGTTACTGACATACCATAATATGATTAATTAGTCTCATATTCAAGGACATTTGGGTTGCTCTCTTTCTTTTTCCAATGGCAATCTATGTGGAAATGACCATTCTTATACATGTGTCTTATACATTCATAGGAGTGTTTCTAGAGGATAAATTCCTATAAAGGGAAATTTTGAGACAGGATTTGTGAGCGGTACCAGTTTACATTGCCACCAACAGCGTCTGAAGCTGCCTGTTCCTCTTATACTTCATCAATATCGGACATCATCCTTTATTCTTTCCTCTTTGCATTATGCCTGACTCATTATAATCAACACTGGTGAGAATAACAATAGTTTCTTTTCCTCCTTTACAGGTGGATTGAAAAGGAAATTCCCTAAGTGGTAAATAGGAGATTAAGTTTGCCCAGAAGTAATTAGCATTTATACAGTGCTCATTCTCAGAACTAATTCCCATTTACTCACACAAACAGGAATTTACATTGGGGAGAATTTTGCATGCCCTTCCTCGGAGCTTGTGTTCTGCTGTTCTTGGCCTAACCTGGTGACCTAGAACCAGGAGGTTCCCCTGAAGATGGATTAAATTGGGGGTGTTTAAGAATCACTTGAGAGGACTTCAAAAAAAAAGGATATTTCTAGCCCTCCTATTTCCCATTTTGATTCAGGAGGCCCTGGGTGGGACATTTTTGTGTCTTTTGGAGTGGGAAAAGCTGAGGTAATCATCCTGCTAAGTTTGGCACACTCACATTACTACTCCACATAGGGCCACTTCCTTGTTTTATTCAGTGACTCTCTTTCATCCCCATCACCATCTCCAACTCTCCTAACCTCTACAAGCAACCATTCCAATGTACTGGATATATTTTCTAGAATTTTATAGTATCTTTGAGAAATATGTAGTGTGGTTTTATGTGAATGTATATATTAATTATATATAAATACATATTAGATAAAAATAATATTTTATATATGTATAATAAAAAAAGAATTAAGGGGCTTCCCTGGTGGCGCAGTGGTTGAGAGTCTGCCTGCCGATGCAGGGGACACGGGTTCGTGCCCCAGTCCGGGAGGATCTCACATGCCGCAGAGCGGCTGGGCCCGTGAGCCATGGCTGCTGAGCCTGCGCGTCCGGAGCCTGTGCTCCGCAACGGGAGAGGCCACAACAGTGAGAGGCCCACGTACCGCAATAAAAAAAAAAAAAAAAGGAATTAAGTTGTGATATATATTTTTGTGTTTCTTGCTTTTACCCTCAGCACTCTATTTTAAGATCTACCCCGACAGCTGTGGGTGCGACCCACAGAACTTCTCACTCCTAACTGCAGATTAAGATACCCTCCTGCACCACCATCACCTTCTGCTTAGGCATTCCCCCAGCAATGGACAGGGAGGTTGTGTCCAACTCCACCTGCTGCTACTGCAAACCAGGCTGCAGTGATCAACCATATATATAAGTCCTGAGTGGGAATTTCTCTGGGTTTTATGCCCAGGAATTTGATTGTTAGGATTGGGCAGTTGTTTTAACTTATGAAAGTTTTCAAAAGTACAAAAAATGATATAATGAGCCTCCATATGCCCATCTGCCTGAATTTTGAATTATCACTATTTCACTGTACTTTAACTCTTTCTTTTATTATAGTATTTTAGAGAAAATCCGTGACATTGTACCATTTTACTCTAAATATTTCCATACGCACTTCTAACACTTAACATATTTTACATAACCCCAATGTCACTATCACATCTAAAATATTAAAAATATTTCCTTGATATCATCTTCTTTAAAGTTTTTAAAGCTTTATTCAGGAATAACTGACAAATAAAATTGTATGTATTTAGAGTATAAAATGTGATAGCTTGCTATATATATATATATATATATATATATATATATATATATATGCATTGTGAAATAATTATCACAATCATCACCTCATATAGCTAACTCTGTTGAAGTAGTTCTTCCTTACCTGTAGGTTTATTTTTTTTAGCTTTACTGAGGTATAACTGATAAAGTTGTAATATATTTAAGTGTACAATGTGATGACTTGACACAAGTTTACACTAAAAAGAGTCCCACCACCAAGTTAATTAACACATCTGTTACCTCACAGGTTTACTTTTTTCTTTTTGGTGAGAATAGTTAAGTTCTACTTTCTTTGCAAATTTCAACTATACACTACAGTGCTATGTCAACTATGGTCACCATGTTATACATTAGATCTTCAGACCTTATTCATCTTATAACTGAAAGTTTGTAGTACAACTTACCAACTTTTCCCTATTTTCTACAACCTCCAGTCCCTAGAAACCACCATTCTACTCTGTTTCTGAGTTCGACTTTTTTTTTTTAATTTTTTGAGTCCACATATGATACCAAGCAGGGCCCTGTGGGACTCCTGGGCACAAAGACTTTCTGTGTCCCCCATTTCTTGGATTACAGGAAATAGCCTTCATTCAACCTCTGTAACCTTCCCTGAGTTCCAATGGGCAGATACAAGCAGTTGTTAATTAGGAAAGGGAGGGGATGCGAGACAAGGGAGAGACAAACAGTCAAGAGAAACAATAATGCAGCCTTGGGGCAAGGTTCTGGTTCCCCATCAACAGATCCACACAACAATATCTTTGAGCTGTTTTGCAGATACTGAAACCCCCTCCAAATGAGAGAAGTCAAGGATTAAATGGTATGCTACCCACAAGCACACAGACCCCAGACCAGCTGGAACCTGAAGGCTGAAGATGCTGACTCCTACTTACCTCACCACCAACCCATGAGAAGAATGTCCACGAGCTGATCACACCCTCTTTGAACAATTACTATAAAACTTCTCACTATCCTTGCCAACTGGGGACACAGTTTTTTGAGGCAGGAGCCCAGTGTCCCCCTTTGTCTGGCAAAGCAATAAAGCTATTCTTTTCTACTTCACCCAAAACTCTGTCTCAGATTCGATTAGGTACCGGTGTACAGAGAAGCTGAGCTTTCGGCATCAATTTTGGCACCCAACGTGGGGCCACTTGGGATGGTCCCAGGTAGGGGGGTCCCTTGGCTTGATCGGATGCTCCGAGGTTTTCTCCACACCAGCCTCTTTCAAGAGAGCGGAGGGTTGGAGAACTCCTTTAGAGGCCAGATCACCTGGGACACTTGCCTGGAAAGGCCAAGCCCCAGTCATATCCTGTCCGCCATCTTGGCAGCTGGAACTCTGAGGCAGGAGTAGATGGCCGAAGAGGGACCACCCTAGCAGCTGCCAAGGCCGTCTTTGCCTAGAGGATGTTCCTCTCTTCCTCCTGCCTGCACTGCCCTGGACTTCCTACGTTGAGGAATTATTTTGGGGAAGCAGAAAAGTAGTGTTCGGGATGCCGCAACACCTCTGCAGGCATTTTGGTGAGCACCCCAGTGTGCACACTGAGGTTGCTCAACTTGGTCCGTTTGGGGAACCTCTGGTTCCCGTTCGGGGATTTTTCCATTAGGAAGATCCCATTTGTAAGGCACCGCTTTGACCAAGGCCACTGGCTTAGTGGGAGTTGGAAGCCAGTTTGAGCCTTGTGCTGTTCGTTTTTTTGTGTGTGTGTGGCTTCTGTTTGGCTGGCAAGGATTCTGGTTTTGCTTTCCATTTTGTGCACATGGCTATTTAATTCAGCATCACATATAAATGATACTATGCAGTATTTGCCTTTCTCTGTCTAGACTATTTCACTTAGCATAATGCCCTCAAGGTTCATCCATGTTGTCAAATGGCAGGATTTCCTTCTTTCTCACGGCTGAATAATACTGATAGACTATATCTACCACATTTTCTTTATTCAGTTCATCCAGTGATGAACATGTTGGTTGTTTTCAACACCCTGGCTATTGTTCATGATGCTGCAATGAACATGGGAGTACAGATACTTCTTTGACCTCTGACGTAGTGATTTCAATTCCTTTGCATATATACCTAGAAGTGGAATTGCTGGACCATATGGTAGTTCTATTTTTGATTTTTTGAGAGTCCTCCATACTGTTTTCCATAGTGGCTACACCAGTTTATATTCCCACCAACAGTGTCCAAGGGTTCCCTTTTCTCCACATCCTTGCCAGCATTTATCTCTCATCTTTTTGATAATAGACATCTTAACAGGTGTAAGGTGATAATGAGGAAATTGGACACCCAGGTCAGGGTATTATGTGGAAGAAAGAGGAGAAAAGACCAAAGGGACAAAGAGGTGCCCAGAGATATATTCTGCTGTTTCCCAAGTTTGCCTTGATCCAGTTTTGCTGGAATATACTTTGTACCATGAAAAATTAAGGTTAAAGTATATTATTATATTCAAACTGAGTGTCTGGTCTCAAAGGAGCTTTGTATTATAAAAATAAAAATAAGATAAGTACATATTGGAAACTTTCCAGTACCATCATAGATAAGAAAAACAGAGCAAAAAGGAATATTTTTCTAAATCCCCTCTCACAACTTTTAATAATTTGCCTTTTTTAATTTTTGAGGCTTGAAGTAGCATAAGTACAAAGTTGAATGCTGCCTCTACTCTTTACTGTGTGATCTTGGATAAGTCACTTTAACTGATTCCCAGCTTCCTCATCTATAAAATCTGAGTGATAATACCTATTTCTCATGATTGTTGTTTAGGGATTCACTTATTCCTCTAAAAAACATTAATTCAGTGCTGAAGAGAATCAGAATATACCACTCCAAAATATGCCACTTAGGCATGTGGATCATTTTGAGCCCAAGACAATTGAGAACAGATGCAGAAAGAAACCTTCTCAGAGCTTCCCTTGTCTGACTAAAAGCAGAAACTTCTGAGAAATTAGAACTGCCATAAATTGCCTATCCAGGGGAGCTGTATGGCCATAAAGAAGATGAGAAATTGAGCACCAAGATGAATCTGCTGTGACAAATGTTACTAAAATAAACCTTATCTTCCATTAGTTTCCCCATACGTAAATACATTCCCATAATTTATCACTCCTAGAAGCCCAAACTTCCCCTTCCCCTTATATTGTCACTTCTCCACAATTTATCACCTTTTGTTAAAATGGAATATAAGCTTCTAATCTAACCACTTCTATGGCTTTTCACTTCTTTTTTGTGGAACCCTGTGCACATACTGTAAAACTGAATAAAATTTGTATGCTTTTTCTCCTGTTAAGCTGTCTTTTGTAAGTTTAACTTGCAAGCCTCAGTCACTTAACCTGAGAGAGCAGAGGAAAAGTTTTTTCCTCCTCTACAATAACTGTACTATAACTGAATGTCAGATACTGGTAGGGACTCAGGACACAGGATGAATCCGGTTATATTTCCTTCCTTTCAGGAACAGATCTGTTGAATACAGGATTGCTTGGACTGAGTCTTAAAAGATGATTCAAAATTCAGTGGACAGAAATCAGGGGCTGGGGTAGAGGGCCATCCCATGTGGAGGGCTCTGCTTAACCAAAGACTGACATAAGCAGCAAACATGAGCATTAAATGAGCTAATAGTACCTGACAGTACTCAATAGGTGCTCAATAAATGTTCATTTTCATCTTTTCTGCATTCTTCTCTGGCAATAACCCAACTGATGCCATAGGTATTCATTTTAAAAATTAAAGAAGTGCTGTAAGTGCTTAGCTACTCCAAGTTCAGTCTGTGGACCAGAAGCCTTGGTATCACCTGGGAGCAGGTTAAGAATGTAGCATCTCAGGTCCCAGCCCAGACCTGCTGTGTCACAATCTACCTTTTAACTAGATCCCCAGATGATCTGTATGTGCATTAAGGTTTGAGAAGCACTGACAGATAAGGGAAGGGAATAATTGTACTGACAGATGAAAGGGAGATTCCAGAAAGCAGAGAACTTCAAGAAAAGCTCCTCAAATCCAATGGCTGCAATGGCATCAGGTGACGGTAGGGTCTGCAAGTGATCTGGGACGGTTGATACTTCCAGGCATCCTTCATCTTGAGCAATGTCCCCTTCCACTAAGTAGCCCATTCTCACCCTTTCGGTCCTATTCTCAACCTGTCTCCCTCTTCTGACAATGTCTTCTTGCAATTTAGGAAGCACAGCTTAGATGCAAATAACGAGAGGCTCAAATAATGCCAGGCCTTCTTTAAACAAGATCAGTCAGCCCTCGCCAGCAGCTGAGAAGTGTGAAATGAAATTCCTTAGTTGAGACAGCTGGATTCTTTTTGCCACTTCTAAGCACCACGGCAGCTTAGAACAAGCAGAGCTGAGCCCCAGTTTTCATGCAAGGAAACTGCTAGGACTTACAGCCTGAGAGGGTTTGAGTGAGGCAGGAGGAAACAGACAGAGGTAGACTTCACTTGCCACAGGGCTAAGGCAATGCAAGGAATTGGTACCTACCCAGCCCTGGGCTTGGCAAATGTCCATTGGTTCTAGACCAGATTTCTGTCTCTTTTTACTGTATTCCACTCTTCCCCACCCCTCATTTGTACTAGTTAACAATTAGATAAATAATTAGATAGATAAAGTTGGCGAGAAAAAAACTTCTTTTCTCACTTATGTTTAATAATTAGGGGCATGCAAATTAAACACAAAAGATACATTAACCCAAGAAAAGACAAAGATTATTCACATAAGTACATGGGAGCTTACAGAAAATGTGGCTCAAAGAAGAAGTTAGAATTGGGGGCTTATATACCATCTTAACCAGGAGAAGAGGAGGGGGAGAAAGGGCACTTAGGAGAAAATGAATGACTTTGGGGAAAGAGAAACAGTGCTCTAGGAGAGTAGATGGGGAGGTATGATGGTTTCATAACAATGTTTGCTTTTGCAATTTCTCATCCCAATTCCAGCTTCTCATTTTCCACAGTACAGGAAACCTCCTTAGAAGGGGGATTTATGGCAATTGAATTCTTTTGGAAGATTCTACCCTTAGGCAAATAAAGGGAAGTGGGGTTCAGACAGACCCTCCTCTGCATCTCTTGATTCTCAAATGTCCGTCTTCAGCTCAAAATAATTTTATGCCACATTTGGCATAATTTCCTTCAGTAATTAGGAAAATAAAGGGGTATAAAGAAAAACACACATGCTATCTCTATTACACACAGGCATGCACACACATACCACCAACTGGAAATAACTGCTAACCTTTTATTATGATTTGTTTTTTAATCTCCTTTCTTTTCACTTTTTGGCACAGGGTTGGGATCACACTATATACAGTATACAGTTTTGCTTGCTTTTTCTACTTCACATTTTCAGCTTAGTATTGGAGAAGTGTATACAAGAAAAACTTTAAAATTTAATTTAAAAAGTATGAAATCTTTCAAATGTAAAGTTCAGAAAATAATATAACAACCATTCATGAATCTACCACCAGGATTTAAGAGACATGACTATTTTGCTATATTTGCTTTGGATTACTCTGGAAAAAATGTCACAAATGCACTTAATGTCTCCTGCCAAACTCTACCACCCACACCTTTCCAGAGGTCACCACCATCCTGAGACTGGTATGTTCCATTCTCAGGCTTATTTTTAACTGTTGCCAATAAAATATATCAATGTTTCTTGGGGTTTTAAATTTCACACAAATGGTATTATGTTGCAAAAAGTTATCCTTTTGCAATTTGTTTTCTATCAGTCAATATTAGGTCACCTTGATGAAGATATTCTTTTTTCCATTTAATTATACTAATGGAAAACAGGTACCCATTGTTCTGTTAGAAAATGTTTCAGTTTTGCAAAGGCCCAGAGCTTAGAGCTGATGGCAGATGGAGCTAGATGGTACCTCCCTTCCATGCCTTTTTGAATCTATTCATTGTCGGGGGACTCAAGGAGCATTCTGGGAGAAATGCGGGCAAGCTCAAGGCCCCCTTACTGTTAAGTGTCAAGGTGTATAGACACACTGAATGTGGCAATGGCAGAGATCAGGTGGCAGGAACAATCAACAGAGAATTCTGAAGTACTCATCATAACCATGGGGAATCTAAACTGAGACTCAGATTACAAAGCAAGCCTATTTCTAGGCATAGACTAGAGAATATCTGGTTATGAACACTTGTGTGAGGATGTGGGGCCCAAACTTCACCCGATCTAGTTGCCCTAGTTCATGGGCAGGAAAAGGAGGAGGGGCTGGGGCAGGTGGGGCTGTTTGTATGTACACATGGCAGGAACCAGTCCTGCGAGCAAATTTGTTTGATCGCCCCTGTACAGTGGTGACTCTATAATGCGGAGATCTTGTCTCCTGTGGCCAGATGCACAGTGTGTGACGGGCTGCAGCAGACCTCAAAGGGGAGCTGAGAGCAGTGTTAGAGGCAGATGTGCTAGAATTTCTGCTTTTCCTCTGCAAGGTGGTGGTGCTGAGCTTTTGCTGTTCTTGGACTTGCCTAGGGAATGCAATCTGAGATAGTGAAGGATGGACTTTTCTTAATCAGATCCCATTGGTTCTATGCCAATAGATTTAACATTTAATGAAACGTGACCCATCTACACATTCTCCAGAAACCACGTGCAAGCCTGGTCATAGCAGCATTGTTCCCATCACCCCCAACTGAAATCACTACCACACCCTTCGACAGTAAATAGGTGAATAAATGGTAAACAATTTCCATGATAAAATGTTCTACACCCATGGGAATGAGCAATCCACAGTAAAGATGAACCTCACAAATACAATGCTGAATAAAAGAGACCATATACAAAGGAGCACAAATTGTAAGATTCCGTTTATATGAAGTTCAAAGACAGGCAAAATTAATCTGTGCTGTTATAAGTTGGATTGTGGCTGCTCTTGGCATGGGGTAATGAGTGAAAGTGAACCAAAGTGGACTTCTGGGGGCCTGGTGATGTTTTGTCTCTTGATTTGAGTACTAGTTAAAAGGGTACATTTCAGTTTGTGAAAATTCCTCAAGATTTACGCTTATGCCCAATTTTCTGTATGTATATCATAATTTCAAGGAAAGTTTTTAAAAAGTGATTTTATTTTTTTCTTCAAGCTGATGAAGTGGGGCTTACACATGGATGATTATCAAAGCCTTAATTTTATCATTCACATCCCATGGCCACTGGTTGAAGGTCAAGACACACTTTCATCCCTCTACCTGAAACAGCCCAGTCTAATGATCTAGCCATCTTCCAAGTGTCCTCCCAAGGACAGCGTTGTGCCCTGAATTCTCCACACCCCTCCTCCAGCCTTCTCTGCACTTCTCTGAGAAAATGCTAGAAATCTGTGAAAAGAGAAGAGGGAAGAGTTCTCAATCCCCAGGACAGGACTATGGGGATAAATGGATGATCGGAGGGCAGATGGTGCCCACCATGCAAAGATTCGCAGGAAAGGGGAGGCCCAGCTCCGACCTTGCAGCATCTGTATTTACCAACCTAAGATTTGCCTCATTCAAGTTTCAGTGAGCATTTTAAGACCTCATGTTGTCACAAGAGAGAAGCATCAAACGAGGAATCCTCTCAGTCTTAAGGCCTTGCTTGCCACTGGACACTGTGAGCTCCAGGCAGCCTTTCAATTTTCTGCATTTTAACCCTTGTTCTTGCCTCTAACATCCCTCCTTGTGTGGTTTTTTTGGCAGTGTCTTTAGATCACTTAATTCTGTTTCAAACATTTGCCTCTGTCATACCAACAAGTCTGAATTTGCCTATTAGATTCCTGTTGGCTAAATCTCTTTCCTGTCAATCCCTCACTAAAAGACTGCAGTACAAGTTGAAAGGATTCCCCTGAATGTATAGGGAGATATTTCCTTCCCTGTGAGCCGTGTGTCCAGTGGCAGTGCCGCCTCTTCCAGGTGGTTTGCAGACTTTGAAACTTTCTAAATGTAAAATGTACTGAGATCCAAAGATTATACGTTACTGGAAAAACTAAGCCCTAGTAATTCCCTCTGTTCTTTGTATGGCATCTCCGTTATTACATTGTTCCCGCACAGCACCTGACATATTAACACGTTCTCAATATATGAGGAGGAAGGAAGGAGAAAGATGAAAGAGGAATATGAGACGATTATCTTATTATAGTCCAGAGGTCTTTTAGTCTTTTTTCACATTTCAAAATCAACTAGTTTGGCAAGACAAACTGTCAAATAATTATTCTAAGGTTTAAAAAAAGTTGTAAAACCCTGTATACTGTAACCACTTCTTGGATATTCATAATGCACACAAGAATACTAAAGCTGCTGGAAGTTCTACAACAGAGAAACACGTCTGATTTGGGTTTCTGCAGAGTATTCCATAGAATCCTTTTAGGATCTTCTGTTAGATCTTTTAGTATCATCCAGCCACATCCTACAGGACCAGTGTTCTTCAGAGCATCCTCTGGCAAATGCACCTTTAACTCAACCAGATATGATTCAAAGACTGTCAGTCTGAATTGTTCCCATGCAAAGAGTTTCTGAACCTGTAGTTATCACCACCATGAACTCCTGAGACTGCACCAAAGGCACTCTGATTAAACACCTGCTCGTGTGAAGGCAAGAACACATGACTCTATTGTACTACACATACTGCGCATTCTACACAGACTCTGAGCCTGAGTTGGAAGGAGGCGATTGAGTCTCAGGCGTTTCAGATAAAGTGACTGTAGGCAGTATGGCTGTAACAACCGCGTGAGAAATGGCACACTCTGGAGGTCATCACAAATGAGTCAGATCACTGAAAGACAGATTTATATGTGTCACCTAATCTTGGCATTCAGTTTCATTCTGTATGGTTAATTTCATGCAGCAAAACAAAGCACTGATTACCTCTCCAAATTCAATTGCAGACAGCCATGCTTAACAACGGGGAAGAAAGCAAGTGTTTACTGAGGCCATAGTTTGCAGATGTCAATCAGCCAATGATAAAAGCAATCTGATCCTGTCCTGTATGGAAAATAATGGAAAGTTGGTCTAGTTGTGGCATCTCTCATGCCAATAAGAGGGAGGTAGGATGTGACCTCTCATGCAGACTTTTTTTTTTTTTTTTTTGTCACCAGATGGATACTCTACCAATAATTTCAGTGTGGGGATGCACTGACATCTAGTGGAAAAACAGGTGGTTGACACTCTGGGCATAAATGGTACTACTGTAGGAATTAGTAAACTACATAGTAATGGTATTTGAGAAAATTTAGTTCAAATAAAATTTAAAGTAGGAATATAGATTTTCTTTTTTACCATGGTTGAAGCCAGTTAATTAAATTTGTATGTAAATTAATATTACATTTTGAAGACTTTTTCCTATTAACAATACCACCCCTCTGTCTTGTGAAATACTGGTGCATGGTTGGATGTCTACCAGAATTAACAAGTTTACACGTAGGTAAATACAGATAACAGCACACCAGAGATACCCAAAAGAAGGCATGAAGTGCTGTCCCTTTTGTTTTTGGAAAAGAAATATTTTATCTAATTATCAAACACAAGTGAGTTAGTAGGTTCCAGCCACCTTCCAGTAAGGAATTTGAGAATTTTAGAAGTTTGGTCAAGAAACTGCAAAGCTGAATACAATTATGCCAGATGCTACTCTGGTAGGAGGAAGAGGGCATATCAAGTCCAAAGAAAAGGCCTGTGTGTCCAGTTTTCCTTGAATCACTGATCAAGAGAGTCTGTGAAATAAATCTTATTTATCTAGTTCACTGAATGATACATTGTGGGAAGTAATTAGTGTTAAGATGTGAGGAGAAAAATAGACAACATCTGTCTCTTTGACTCTTGGATTGTGAAACAACTGAGAAATGGACTCATGGTGTAAATCAAACAAAGATTTAAGAACATAAATCCTACTCTGGGTAAAGCAGATTGAAGAATGCTGCTCAAACTGTGCCCAACATAGATTCTTCTAATATTGCCATTTCCTCCTGTATTAAATTTATACTGATACAATTACAGTGCTTCTGTCTACTTCCTGTCTAGTTTCTACTTTTTCCAAAACTGTATGGGTTACTCACAATTTCCTGTATCTGTTCTTCCTTAATATACAATGATAAGACAAGCATTATCCAAAATTTGGAAATAAGGTAAAGAATATGACTTTTCAATGGGATGTCTTTTCAATGTCGTATTATAATTTTGTTTATTAGGCCTACACAAGGGACTTTTTAATTTCCTAAGAGAATATACCTGTATTTGACTTACAACTTATTATTTGAATAGAGCTCAACTACTGTGAAGCTACATGTTAATTTGTATAGTTCTTTACTGAGAGACTGAATATACAAATGGGCAGTAGCCAGACCGTGTATAAAAACAGAACTCTGACCCACAACTTACAGGAACCAGCCCAGGAAACCAATCCATCATCTCTAGTAACCAGCCCTGGAAGCCATATAGCCATATAGCTGTAGACTGGACCTGTAAGAAGTAAGACTCTAGTCTTACTAGAGTACTAGCCTCTAGTACTAATCCAGGAAGCCAAACAATAATCTCTGTAACAATCAGTCCAAAATGGCTAAGACTGGATCAATAACTGACAGCTTTCTAATTTTTATCCCTGCTTCCAACTTAAGAACAACCAGAGAAAGCCAAATATAAACCCAACCAATCACACAGGATGCCCTGCTTCTATTTAGCCCACCTGTGGCTTCCCCATGCCAACAGCCTCCGTCAGGGCACAGCCAAAGCTTCCCTTTTTTTTTTTCCATTATAAAGCTTTTCTCCTCCTCTTCTGCCTAACATTGAGTCTCTTCCAAAATGCAAGTGATAATGGCTGACTCCCTTGCTATAGCAAGATCTGAAAAATAACCTTTGCTTGTTTGGTTGATCTTCATTCATTTCCACAGTCCAGTATAAAACAAAACCTCAAAGGTTAATGTTTCCTTTCCCTGTAGAGCATTAACCAGTTTTGTATGTAGCCTAGCAACCTTCTTTTAACAATCTTTTTCTTAATGTACAGAAATAACTGTACTTTATATGCTCTTGGAACCAGTTTTACTACCTTATTTGTTCCCTCATTAATGAATTGACTAAATTGTTGACATGTGTTCATTCTATATTTGTACGGGAATGATGTTTTTAAGTTTTTGAAAATTACACATTGACCAGAGAAAAGAAACAGAATGCCTATAAACATCTAAGGAGAAATTCAAATCTGCATTATATTAAAGCTGTATTAAAAGAGGAAGCAGCGTACTTACTAGGTCTACAGGATGTCTTCAATTTAATATTGTGAAATAGCTGTCCTAGATATTTGTTGAAGAGATTTGCCAAAGTTACTCAGCTCATGGACTACTTGGAATTACATAGCTCTGAGTGATCCAACTTGAAACTTACATTAGTCAGTTTTTGCTGTGTAACAACCCTCCAAATCCTACTTTCAGAAACATTTATTTTTCTCACTCAAAGGTGTGCAAGTCGGCTACAGTGGCTCTGCCTCAGATGTGAGTAGGTTCAGATCTGCTCCACCTTTGGACTGAAGGCTATTTGGGATAAATTCTTCCTATAGTGATGACAAAAGAGCAAAAGAACAAGCTCAACCATGCAAGCAACCTCATCTCGTGTCATCCAAGTCACCTAGAGGAGCCCAAGTTAAGGGTGGGGGCAGGGCATATACTCCTCCCGCAGTGGGAAGCACTGAGAAGTCTCAGGTCAAAGACCGAGGATGTATTCACCCCTGACAGGGAGGCAGTAAACTCATCTAATCTGTGGCAAAAGCAAAGCAAAACCACAGAGGAAGGAAGAGCTCGGCTGACCAGTTTTCAGAAGGACTGGCATCCGGTCGCAGACCAGATGTGGAAGATGGCAAGTGAGGAACAGTACTCACTTCCCTGAGTGACACACCCTGAGCTGGTGTAATCAATTCTTGGAGATCTTCGGAATGTTTTGGCAGAGTGAAAGTCACAATTCCAGAAGCGACCTGCAGGTAAGTATGAATCAAGCTTTTAAGCCTGTGTCAGCTCTGTGATGTGATTCTCAGGAATGATCAGGCGTTCGCCCAGTTGTGCTCCAGTTCCCAGAGGCATTGACTGAACTGGAAGTAAACCGTGCCCTGCAAGCAGAGCCTAAGGCTTTGGCAATAGAGGACAAATATAGTCTGAATACACGGAATAAATATTATATACTAAATAAAATTTCTGAAAATCTTATTGGGCAGCCAAATTCTGAGTAATGTTCATAAAACTGATGAAATTAAAGCTAAAGTCTAACATCATTGATATGCCTATTTGTATACATCCCAAGTTTGTCAAGAATTATTCTCTCTGAAATGGAAATAAAAACAAAAATAAACAAATGGGACCTAATGAAACTTCAAAGCTTTTGCACAGCAAAGGAAACCATAAACAAGACCAAAAGACAACCCTCAGAATGGGAGAAAATATTTGCAAATGAAGCAACTGACAAAGGGTTAATCTCCAAAATTTATAAGCAGCTCATGCAGCTCAATATCAAAAAAACAAACAACCCAATCCAAAAATGGGCAGGGGGCTTCCCTGGTTGCGCAGTGGTTGAGAGTCTGCCTGCCGATGCAGGGGACGCGGGTTCGTGCCCTAAGGTTCGATCCCACATGCCGCGGAGCAGCTGGGCCCGTGAGTCATGGCCGCTGGGCCTGCGTGTCCGGAGCCTGTGCTCCGCAGTGGGAGAGGCCATGACAGTGGGAGGCCCATATACCGCAAAAAAAATAAAAATAAAAATAAAAATAATAAAAATGGGCAGAAGACCTAAATAGACATTTCTCCAAAGAAGATATACAGACTGCCAACAAACACCTGAAAGAATGCTCAACATCATTAATCATTAGAGAAATGCAAATCAAAATTACAATGAGATATCATCTCACACCAGTCAGAATGGCCATCATCAAAAAATCTAGAAACAATAAAGGCTGGAGAGGGTGTGGAGAAAAGGGAACACTCTTGCACTGCTGGTGGGAATGTGAATTGGTACAGCCACTATGGAGAACAGTATGGAGGTTCCTTAAAAAACTATAAATAGAACTACCATATGACCCAGCAATCCCACTACTGGGCATATATCCTGAGAAAACCATAATTCAAAAAGAGTCATGTACCAAAATGTTCATTGCAGCTCTATTTACAATAGCCCAGAGATGGAAACAACCTAAGTGTCCCTCATCGGATGAATGGATAAAGAAGATGGGGCACATATACACAATGGAATATTACTCAGCCATAAAAGAAACGAAACTGAGCTATTTGTAATGAGGTGGATGGACCTAGAGTCTGTCATACAGAGTGAAGTAAGTCAGAAAGAGAAAGACAAATACCGTATGCTAACATATATATATGGAATTTAAGAAAAAAAAATGTCTTGAAGAACCTAGGGGTAAAACAGGAATAAAGACACAGACCTGGGCCTCCCTGGTGGCGCAGTGGTTAAGAGTCCGCCTGCCGATGCAGGGGATACGGGTTCGTGCCCCGGTCTGGGAGGATCCCATATGCCGTGGAGCGGCTGGGCCCGTGAGCCATGGCCACTGGGCCTGCGCATCCGGAGCCTGTGCTCCGCAACGGGAGAGGCCACAACAGTGAAAGGCCCGCATACCGCAAAAAGAAAAAAAAAAAAAAAAGACACAGACCTACTTGAGAATGGACTGGAGGATATAAGGAGGGGGAAGGGTAAGCTGTGACAAAGCAAGAGACAGGCATGGACATATATACACTACCAAACGTAAGCTAGATAGCTAGTGGGAAGCAGCCTCATAGCACAGGGAGATCAGCTGGGTGCTTTGTGACCGCCTGGAGGGGTGGGATAGGGAGGGTGGGAGGGAGGGAGACGCAGGAAGGAAGGGATATGGAACAGATGTATATGTATAACTGATTCACTTTGTTATAAAGCAGAAACTAACACACCATTGTGAAGCAATTATACTCCAATAAAGTTGTAAAAAAAATAAATAAATAAAAATAAAAAATAAATTATGGTTGGCTAGATCAAAAAAAAATTATTCTCTCTTAAAATATCAATAGCTCATTGATTGTGATAGATGGCTTATTAGGCATAAGTTCTATTTTTATATGAATAAATTTGATGAAATGTTGAAAATGCTCTTACATAAATGATAAAATCTGTATTTCAACTATCAAATAAGCTATGATCACTACCTTTTTCCCTTGTAGCTTACCCAAATGTCAGTGTCCAGTTATAGGGCCAACTGCTAAAAAATTTTAGATGCCTAAGAGAAAAATGCTTCACTTTGCCACAGAAGTTGCTTTCTTCACTCAATGTTATTTTTGTTAGATTATCTCTTATACTTGTAGTTTTAGTTCACTCGTTTTCAGTGCTACATTGCATTTCATTGTCTGTGTATTCTGGGTTTTAAATTCATTCTTTTATTAATAGTTATTTAAAGTTATTACTTCAGTTTGCCATACCAAAATATTCTTTTTCCTTACCTTGTCATTTATCCCGACACATATCCTCATGTCACTCCCTCAGGGACATGTATCATGGTTGGAGTTAAGCACCGAATAGTTGTACGTAATGTAAAGAAGGGCCTGCTGGGGTGATGTGCTGCCTCTCCAAGATTATTCAGGTAAGAGAAATATTTAGGATGCTCTAGACTGCACCAGGCTTGGTGGATTTTAACTAGCTTGTTCATGCATCTGTGGTCAGTTAATGGGAGGCTGACTGGTTCAGGATGGTCTCACATTTCTGGAGGTTAGGGTTGCTGTTGGCCTGTTGGCTGGGGCAAAGGGCAGCTGGGCACATGTCCCTTATCCTTCAACCGGCTCCAAAAGCAGGGTACCAAGATGGAATCAAAGCTCCCAAGGCCTTTTAAGTACAGGTATAGGCTATACATCACCTCTTCCACATTTTATTGGCCAGCCAGCTCCCATTCAAGGGCAATATTCCAGCTATCTATATTTCTATATAACAAACCACCTCAAAAGTTACTAGTTTAAAACAACAATCATTTATTTTGCTCACCATTCTGTCATTTGGTCAAGGCCCAGTGGGGACAATTCATCTCTGTTCCACCAGATGTCAGCTGGACTAAGGCTGGAGGATCCACTTCCAAGATGGCTCTGTCACATGGCTGGCAAACTCCCCTCCAGGTCAGACTCTCAGGGGGCAGGTTACATTTCTTACGTCATGGGAGATGGATCCTTAAGAGACAGGAAGTGGAAGCTGCTAGTTTCTTTTTTCTTTTTTTTTGCCACACCCAAGGAGTACTTAATAAAGAAAAATATATAAAAAGGATTATATACCATGATGAGGTGTGATTTATATCACATTTAAGAAAACATTGGCTAACCCAAAATCATGAAGATTTACTCTTATGCTTTCATCTAAAAGTTTTATAGTTTTAGCTCTTACATTTAGGTTTTTATGATCATTTTGAGCTAATTTTTATGTGTGGTATCCTTATGCCACAAAATTTTTGTAATTTTGTAGCTTTAAAATCTGGAAGTATGAGTCTTCCAACTTTGGGTTTTGGATTTTTTTTTTTTCAAAATTGTTTTGGCAATTCTGAATCCTTGAATTTTCAGATAAATTTTAGCATCAGTTTGTTGAATTATGAAAAAAATAGTCAGCTGGAATTTTGTTGACTCTGTAGATCTGGGGAGTACTGCCATCTTGATAATATTAAGTCTTCTGATCCATGAACACTGAATGTCTGTTTATTTAGATATTCTTTAAACTCTTTCTAGAAGGCTTTATGGTTTTCAGTGTACAAAGCTTTCACTTCTTCTATTTAAGTATTTTATTCTTCTCGATGCTATTGTAAATGGAATTTTTATTAATTTCGTTTCAATTGTTTAGTACTTATTTTCAAATCTGGATACTTTGTATTTCTTTTCTTGTCTAATTTCCTTGGCTCCAGCAAAATGAATAGAAGTGGTGAGAGCAGACATCTTTGTGGAAGCTGCTAGTTTCTTAAGGCTTAGCCCAGAAACTGATATAGCATCACTTCTGCCATATCCCTTTCAAACCCTTACCACCCAGATTCAAGGAAAAGGGAGAATAGTGGGGCTATATATTAAAACTGCCATAAGTGGGCTCTAGATTCCAACCTTGATGGGAGAAGTGATAACGTCACCTTGTAAAGGGCATGAACACTGGAAGAGGGAAAAAGTTGCAGCCATTTGCACAATCAGTGTGAGCAGGAAGAGGGAGAGATTTCTGGTTCAAAATTTCTTCTCCTTTTAACAAAGCTACCATTTACTTGTCTTAGCCTTACGTTAACTATAACATCAAAAGGTAAATTTAGAAATGCTACTTTTATTATTTAAATGGCTTAAAGGATTTTATACAGAAAGGCTTTGTAAGTGCCCTCTTTTTATTTTGAAATAAATGTTGGTACTTTAGCTCCCCTTGAAAGATGTGAAACCATGTTTTGTTGATGGGATAACTATTATGCAACAAGAGTGAGGGTGATCATCTTATTCCACTCGACAGGATGAGCATAGCCATTTTTGCACAGAAAAGACGGTGAAATGCTCAATTACAGCTGTGTGGTCAATGTAAAATCTCTCATTTATATTAACTGCAGAGTCATTAATT
Organism: Mesoplodon densirostris; assembly: GCF_025265405.1. Lineage (NCBI taxonomy): Eukaryota > Metazoa > Chordata > Mammalia > Artiodactyla > Ziphiidae > Mesoplodon > Mesoplodon densirostris. Next base: position 56,169,497 of record NC_082670.1, read on the forward strand.
AGACATGGAGCAGGAAATTTTGTAAGCTGTAGCTACCCTGAATTTTCTTTAGGCTGTCTTCTCTGTGTCTTATGGACGATAATGAAATGACCTAGGGGCCAGCCAAACAGAATCATTCATTGACTCTCCCCAATCTCATTTATACTCTTCATACATGACTCCGTGGGACACAGCCACTCCTTCAGGGAGGAAATTCTAAACTTCATGCATTAATTACATTCCCAAACACCTGCTTTCCTTTCCTAGGCAGCAACCTGATTTCAGGAAAAAGATCTGACCTCCTGGAAATCCTAAAAATAAAATATCTACAGCATCCACCTCATATGGTTTGATTAAGCCTGTTCCAAAAGCTCCAAGCCAATCCCACCTCTTGGGGAGCATTGAGGTGGTGATAGCTCTATCCACTGAGTACAGATTGAGACAATTTGAGTCAGTCTTGGATTATGTGCTTTTCAACTGCTCTCAGTTAGGGCTGTGTTTGGCAACAAGTAATGGGAAACTTTACATATAGTAACTTTTAAAAACTGAGTTGTTTTTGTTTCTTTTTATTTTCATGTTTATTTATGGAAGTATAATTGATTTACAATGTTGTGTTAGTTTCAGATGTACAGCAAAGTGATTCAGTTATATACATATTCTTTTTCAGATTCTTTTCCATTATAGGTTATTATAAGATATCAAATACAGTTCCCTGTGCTATACAATAGGTCCTTATTGTTTATATATTTTTACATGGTAGGTTTCAGGAATCATTTCTATAGTTTGCTTTTGTTTCTTTTTATGCACCAAGAAGCACAAGTCTCTGGCAGCCTTGTGATGCAGTCAGGTACTTAGGCTGCTTTCTGTTTGGATTTTCTTATTTTGTGGTTTTCATCCTCATGTTTGTAACCAAGATGCTACCAATCAGCTCTTTAATTTCTGGATTGAAGTTACTATAATGATCTTCCTAGGGAAAGTGTGTTTAAGGTTGTAGACAACAGAGAAGAACCACAGCCAAGAAACATAAAGAGCCCAGAGCCTTCATTAAGCCAATCCTGAAAACACTCTTAAAATACCCATACCTCTGGTTTTTTTAATTACCTTTTTATTAAATAGATTGGTCTTGAGTTTCTTGTCTTTTTGGAACTGAAAGAACCTTAACTGATACAAACCACATTCTGAAGGTCTCCAAATCTGTCTTTTAAAAATATTTATTGAATGTATTTGCTTTTTGCATTCACATAACAAGAATTCACATGGCAAGAATTTGGAACATGAGGAATTCCTGAACCGAATTTGTGGAAAACTGGAAAAGTTGTATTTAGAGGGAATAGATAGACTTGAATGCTTATAATAGAAATAGAGACTGAAATTTATTGAGCTAATCATCAGTGTAAGAACTTAGAGAGGAAATACAGAAAAACTCCAAATAAAGGGAGAGGAAGATGAAGAAAAGAGCTTAAGTTTACAAAACAAATCGAAGATAAAATATAGAGGATTAAAAAATCATAATGGAAATGTAAAAATTCTTATAGCTAAATTACAACGAAAATTCTATCTATCAAAACTTGTAGGTTGAAACAAACTGTTACTTGGAAGAAAACAGTTCTAAATGCTTATATTGGAGGGGAAAACCCAGAAGTTAATTTGCTAGATATCCAACTTAAGAATTTAGAAAAAACAACAAAATAAATCCAAAAAGTAAAAGGAAGAAGATAAAACAAGAGCAGATCAAAGAACAGGATAAAAAAGCCAAAAGTTGGTTCTTTGAACAGACTACAGCGATAGACATAGTAATATTCAGCAAGGGGAAAAGCAGGGGAGGGGACCAAAAGTAAATACAGTAATATTATGAATTAAAAGGTGGCCATATAGACAGATTCAGCAGATTAAAGCAAGAATAAAATAGCATTATTGACAATTTTTATGCCAATGATTTGACAACTGCTAAAATGGACAACTTCCTAGAAAAATATAATTTAATAAGATTGATTCAAGAAGAAACAGAGCCTAAACAATGCTAGAAACATTAAAAAAACAGAATCGGTAATTTAAAATCTTCCCAGAGGGAAGATTTTTTTTCAGGAGGATTCTATCAAATTTTCAGAGACTATATTATTCTAAAATGCACAAACTCTTCCAGAGAATAAAAGATAAAATATTACTCCCAGCGCATTCTAAGAAGGCAGTATAACTCTGATCCAAAACTAGAAAAGAACATGAAAATGACCAGCTTTTTTTTTTATGGTACAAGTCCACTTAGTTTTTCTATTTCTTTAGTCAGTTTTGTTAATTTTATATTTTCCTAGCTAATTATTTATTTCATCTAATTTTATTTTATTTATTTATTTTTCTTTTTTCTTTTTCCCTCTTTTTTTAAAACATCTTTATTGGAGTATAATTGCTTTACAATGGTGTGTTAGTTTCTGCTTTATAACAAAGTGAATCAGCTATACATATACATTATGTTCCCATATCTCCTCCCTCTTGCATCTCCCTCCCTCCCACCCTCCCTATCCCACCCATCCAGGTCACAAAGAACCGAGCTGATCTCCCTGTGCTATGTGGCTGCTTCCCACTAGCTATCTATTTTACGTTTGTAACCAGCTTTTTTTAATGAAAGATATCTTTATGACCCAAAGGTAGGGAAGAATTTCTTAAACAAATGACAAAAATCACTGAACATAATAGAAAGAATTGATAAATTCTACATTAAAATTAATATATATTCATTGAGAAACACTATCCAGTGCATAGACATCATAAAATAGGAAAAAATTTTCAAAATAGACAAAGGATTAATATCTAGAAAGCATTCTTTTAATAAATCAATTGGAAAAACGAAAAAAATGGACAGAGACATGAACTAGTATTTTACATGGAAAATAATTACAAATAGCAAATAAACACAAGAAAAGATGATCAATTGCATTATCAATGAAGGAAATGCAAATTAAGATCATAAGAAGATATAATTTTAAATAGATTACATTGGCAAAAATTAAGAAATTTGATGCTATGCCCCAAAGAATGTAAGTCAGTGAAAACTCTTATGCAATTCTGACTGGAAGGTAAATTGTTAGAACAACTGTAGCAAACAATTTGGCTCTTTCTTATAAATTTGAGCATCCACATATCCTAAGACCTTGACTGAATAACACCTTAGAGAAACTCTTGCACATATGTACCATTACTAGAATGATCATAACAGGAGAGTCGCAAATAAGTGAAAAGTTTAAAATGTCCATCAGTAGAAGATGGGCTAAATAAATTATGGAATATTCACACTAGTGAGTATTTTATAGCATTACCAATTGAAATGAACTACAGCTATAAATTGACTAGAGAAATGAATCTTAGAAAAAAGCAAGAACTGGAAGACTAAACACAGTACAGCAAGCAAAAACATACACAATGATGCCATTTAGATAAGCCCACAAACAAACAAGCAAGGTCACATCCAACTGTGATAACAGCATTTTATAAGCAAAATTCATTAGCGATACTGGTTACCACTGGTGTGGGCAATGTGGCAAAGTGAGGGGATATGGAACGACACACAGGCAGAATCAATAGCATTCATAATATTCTAATTTTTTAAATTTTTTAAATGAATTTATTTATTTTATTTATTTATTTTTGGCTGTGTTGGGTCTTCGTTGCTGCGTGTGGGCTTTTTCTGTAGTTGCGGCGAGTGGGGGCTACTCTTCGTTGCGGTGTGCAGGCTTCTCATTGCGGTGGCTTCTCTTGTTGCGGTGCATGGGCTCTAGGCACGTGGGCTTCAGCAGTTGTGGCTCATGGGCTCTAGAGGGCTGGCTCAGTAGTTGTGGCGCACGGGCTTTAGTTGCTCTGTGGCATGTAGGATATTCCTGGACCAGGGCTCGAACCCGTGTGCCCTGCATTGGCAGGTGGATTCTTAACTACTGCGCCACCAGGGAAGCCCCATAATATTCTAATTCTTAGGTTAGAATTGCAGGTACATTCTTAGGTTAGAATTGCAGGTACAATGCAGGTGCTTAATTCACTTTGCACTATAACTTACATATATAATATAAATTTATTATTTAATGTATATCAAATATTAGATAATACTTTTTATTCAAAATGAGAGATTAAAATTATCTGGAAGCTACCTATTAAACCAGGAAGCTCTGCGAAAGCTGGCTCCGGGACCATGTAACTGTTCATTGACCATGAACCGTTGACCATGAAAAACTGGCTCCAGGACCATGCAACTGTTCATTGACCATGAACAGTCAATACTGTTCTCATTTTTTCCCACCACAGAAAAATTTTGCCTGTTCTAGAACTTTATATAAACAGAACCATGCAATATATGTTCCTTTGGGTAAGGTTTCAGTCACTCAACATAATGTTCTTAGAATCATCCATGTTATTGCCTGATCAGGAGTCTGCTCCTTTTTATTGTTGAGTAACATTCCGTTGTGTGGCTATACCACAGTTTGCTTATCCATTCTCGTAGTGATGGGGGCTATTTCCAGTTTAGAGCTACTACGATTAAAACTGAACATTCTTAATGTAAGTCTGGTGTGAACATATGTTTTACTCCTCTTGGATAAAATATCTATACAAAGCCCTTTGTCAGATATCTATTTTGTGAATATTTTCTCCCAGTCTTGGCTCATCTAAATTTTCTTATTGGTGCCTTTGATGACCAGAAGTTTTTTTTTTTTAATTTTATTTTGATATTAGCCTTTTACTTGAGTTTTATGGTCCATTTTGAATTAATCTTTGTACTCAGTAGTATTTTTCAGGGAGCTTGACAAATTGAATTTTAAATTTTTATGAAAGAAATTTCCACAAAAAGCTGAAACAATTTTTACAAATAAGTGCAATGATGGCTGATTTACCCTACCAGCAAGCAAGATATAGTACAAAAACATATTATTAATCAAGATGTGTTACTAGCTCAACAGGAGAAAAACAGATCAATGAAATGTAACAGCAAGTGCAGAAATAGGACCAAAGATGTATTTGATTAGATTATTTAGTAAATATAATTAAGAAAGTTGGCTTACTAGCTGGAGAAAAATGAAGCTGAAACCCGTATCACAACACATACAAAGCTCCAAGTATATTAGAGACCTAAATTGAAAAGGTAAAACCATACAGGTAAGATTAGAATATACATGAAAATATCTCTGAGACTTTGGGGTGGGAAAGGATTTTTATATAAGATCCAGAAAGTATGAACTGTAGGGGAATACTGATTGACTTGGTCACATCAAAATTAGAGAATTTTCTCTAACAAAGGACACAAAATTGTCAGCTGGCAGACGGAGAGAAGATATTTGAGTCATCCATAACTCGTAGGAGATTAATATCTAGAACTACTAAGGAATTTTTGAAAATCAGCAAAAGAAAGAAAAGAAAAATGGGCTAAGGATATGTGTCTTAGTTCTGGCTGCTATAGCAAAGTACCATAGACTGGGTGGCTTATAAACAACAGAAACTTCTTTCTCTCAGTTCTGGAGGCTAGAAGTCCGAGATTAGGGAGCCAACACTGTTGGGGGCTGGTAAGAGCCCTCCTCTGAGTTGCAGACCTCTCACTGTGTCCTCACATAGTGTAAAGAGAACGAGCTAGCTCTCTGGCCTCTTCTTATAAAGCCACTAATCCCATTCACGAGAGCTACACATACACCCTCATGTCCTACTTATCCCCCACAAGGCCCCACCTCTAAATACCATGAATTTGGGGGGTCATAAACATTCACTCCACAACAGTATGATGAGGAAATTCAAAAACTGGGAACACAAATGGAGTCATATAAATAGATACTCAATCTCACTATTAATCAGAGGAATGCTGAAATAATAATTCAACTTTATGTCAATAATATTGATAATAATAGAAAGCTGGATAATATCAAACATTGAGATTATGAGAAAAGGGAACCCTCATGGACAGTTGATGGGATATTAACTAGTTCAGATAATACGAGGAACAATTTGGCATTGTTCATTTCTGGTATATACTTGAGAACCTCTCAAACGGGTCCATAAGGAGGCATGTGCAAGGATGCTCGTTTCAGCATTGTTTGTGAAAGCAAGATTCATTTCTAGAGGAAGGGATAAGTAAAATGTGACAAGTGTATGTGACGGAATGCTATGGAAACTGTAATAGTCAAGGAGCAGTAAACCAGACTCACGAAATACACATAAATATTTCTTAAAAACATAACACTGAGTGGCAGAAAAAAAGAGTATTTGATTTATATCTCAGTTACACTTCTGTAAATTTAAATAAACATACACAACACCATACATTTTCAAAGCTACACCAATATCTAAATAACCTATTGAAGAAGGGTAGGAAGTTCACTTCTTAAATAGACCAGAGTGAATGTCTAAGAGGTGAAATGGCTTTGCAAGTGGGGATGGAAGAGAATAAAATAAAAGAGGATCTGTGCACAGACTAAAGTGGGTAGCATGCCATCAACTGAAGTGTACAATCAAACTCTTCTGTGTGCAGTTGAGTCTCACACACACGTACACACATATGTACACATACACAGTCATTCATTGGGGCCGTTTTAAAACTACCTATAAGGGCCTCCCTGGTGGCGCAGTGGTTAAGAGTCCGCCTGCCGATGCAGGGGATACGGGTTCGTGCCCCGATCTGGGAGGATCCCATATGCCGCGGAGCGGCTGGGCCCGTGAGCCATGGCCGCTGGGCCTGCGCATCGGAGCCTGTGCTCCGCAACGGGAGAGGCCACAACAGTGAGAGGCCCGCATACCGCAAAAAGAAAAAAAAAAAAAAAAAAACTACCTATAAATCTATTGAACCCTCTGATCTCACAGCCTTCATTTTATCATCTGATAATAACTGACTTGTTATCAGGGACCAAGTTAGCTTGACAGGACTTACACCAGTAATTGTCAAATTCTTCTCCAAATTCCCACAAACTGAACATTTTTTGGTTATCTTTTAGAATTGTTTCCGATTTTTTCTACCAACAATTAGGTATGCAATTCCTAGTATCTTCCTTTTGAAAATCAAGTCATATTTTTCCCAGCTCCCTTATCGCTCACACAGCTTTAGGAAGCATGTCTCTCCCATTCTCCAAAAATTTTCAAAAATGGGACAATAGTAATAATCTTAAAATAATAAACAAGTTCCTTCAGGACTCTAGAATGTAACCCATCTGAGCTTGTTTGGGTAAATACATTTAAAGCAGCTCTGTGATTTCTTTGTTAATTCATTAATATTTGCTACATCTTCATACAGGCATTGATTATTCACTAAAAGCCACAGCCTTTGTAAAGGGCTTCCATGATTTAGAACCATACATAAAAATATAAACATAACATGGAGACAGAATTAGCAGTGGAATAGAAACTACTGATTCAATATTCAACTGACTATATTTAAAAGGGATTTACACGGTGATGTAGTGAATAAGAATCAGAGATGTGAATTCTAGTTTCCGATTGTCCATTAATGACCTTTATCTATAAAATGGCACACTGTATGTCAGGATCAAATGAGATAATGGATGTGAAATATCCCTGTTAACTGCAAAATATCAAAAAAATGAACACTTTACTTTTTATTTCTAAAATTGTGTCCAAAGAAATGGAAGGGTGTATTAACTAAGATGTTTTTAGTTACTCAGCAGTAAGAGGAATGTATTAGCTCAATGTCTGGAGAAGCACAGCAGAAGGTGGATGCTCGGCTGGACCAGGCAGCAGCGCCCACCTCCCCTCCCTCAGTTTTCAGCCCCAGGTCCTCCGCCAGTTCCCACCTTCATGGTCACATGACTGCTGACGGCATCCAGGGCTATCTGTGTCCTAGTACATACCTGAAAGAAACTAGGGCTGCAAACTTAAGAGTTTAAATGACACCCCTGAAATTGTGTCTTCCACTCTGAGTAGCCTGACTTGGGATGTGTGTCCACCCTCTAACCAACCCTGGGGCCGGGAGCCTGGGACACGCTGATAGGCTGAGGCCAAGCAGAAACCATGGCCAAAGAGGCCACCTTGCACAACTCCAGGGGTCAGGATTCATTTATCTCTGAGAAGTGGGTACTGGAGAGTCAGTCAACACAAGTAGACAACTGTGGACCCCTGGGAGAAAAGGTAACGCTTGAACTGAAAGTCCTTTGAGAGCTGGGAATAGGACAGCCAGCCTCACCAACCACGGGCCAAATCACCAGGAAAGTCCTAAATTTCACCCCGTGATCACTTCCCTCATCCCTAAACACTCTCCTCCCCAAATTCTTCTCTGGACCCCTCCCCACCTCAGCTCCTAAACCCACAGACTGAGGAAGTCATTTACAGCCATGACTGTCATTTCCCGAGCCCCTCTCCCTGTCAGCTTACCGACAGCCCGCCACCAGCATTCCAGGCACACTTTTCTGGCAAACATCAAGTACCTTTCCATCCGAATCTCACATGACCATTCAGAGTCATGGGATTTTACTGAATGCTCCCTTCTTCTCTCCTTTTTTTGGAGTCTGTGACTCAAATCATAATTTTCCTCCCTTCCTCTGGTTTACTTTAGTTTCTTTTACTGATTCCTCTGCTTTGCGAAAGAAATGCTGAAGTGTTTCCGGCCTCTCTTCACGGTCCTATTCTTCTGTTATTCCAGGTTCTAGAGGACTTTGAGTATGTACTACCTCTGCATCAATGGCTCATATGGGCAAATACACCCAACCCCCCTGAGATATCTGACTCCCCCAGGCATCCTAAGTCAACCATAGGTCCCTCAAACTCAAGCACTCAAAACAAAGTTTATTGTTATTATCATCCTATCTATCTTGGAATAAAAACAAACAGGAGCCTGCTGCTATCTGGTAAATGGAACTCAATGGTACTGAACCATACAGCCACCTGAGACAGAAGCCTGTGTTACCTCCACTGCTCTCTCCTTCACCTTCCACATCAATCAGGGATGTAGCTCTCCCCTTAACCTCTTTGCCCCATCCTTGGTGTGTCCCCTGATGTGTGCCCAAAGTATCATCTTATGTTAATTCTCTCTTCCCCCAAGGGGTCTCTCTGCTTCCATTTTGTGCATTATCTGCACACCTAAGGCAAAGAAAATGAAAATATAAAAAATCGCATCATATCACCTCTAAAACCCTTCCATTGTTCCCGGTTGCAGAGCGGATAAACTAAACGTTGTCTACAGGGTATGCGGTGTGCTCTAGTGGAGAGCGTCTGCAACAACTTCATTTAAATCAGTGAATGAGATCACGTATCATAGTGGAATTGATCAAATCCAGCTCCTGTCTAAACCTGGTGTCTGTCTCCAGCACCAGGCCTCTTGGCAAGTTATATCATCATCTCCCTTATCACTCACACAGCTTTAGGAAGCAGGTCCTTGTAGTATCCCCATCTCACAGGTAACGAAACAGAGGGACAGAGACGTTAAGAAACTTGCTGAAGATCATGTAAGTAGCAAAGCTGCAGATCAATAAATTAGGACAGCCTAACTCAAGAGTCTACTTTTCTAACCATCCTTCCAAGGCACTGTACTTTTCAATCTGGGCTCCATTAACCTGCACAGAGATAAGCCAAAATTTCTTGAAATTATTGTACGAATATATGTATTTTGCTAGGGACAGTATCCACAGTTTTCCTAAAATTCTCAAAAGAATCCATGGTACAAACAAAATGGATAAGAAGAAGAAAACATCTGCTATAGACAGTAATTCCCACGGGCTCTAAAGTAACTTTCAGAAATCTTTCTTGGGAGGCTTATAGGACTTTGGGTCATTTTATGTTGCCATAATCTGCTCACTTAAAAACTCATCAGATGTACAAACTGTTCTTTATATTTATTAAATTTGTTCCAATTGGGTGTGAACATGGTATTGGCAAGGCCAGAGTGGCGGGCTCTCCACAGAGCTGGGAGTGACAAGAGTCCCTCTAGCTGGAAGGTCAAGTGTGTAACTGAACATACAAGTGTGGGCCACAGCTCACCTTCAACCAAGCATGCAAATGGAAAGACCAAGCCTGACCATAGCAAAGTCCTATGAGTAGTGCCACTGCTGCAGCCCAGTCGTCTGCAGGGAAGGCTGAGCCACGTTTGGATTCTCCCAGGTACGAGGGTTCTCACTGGATGCCATCTTCTCCAGGCCTGGATATGTGCAGACTGCTCTGCTTGCCTGGATTAATGACTCTCTCCATAAAGCCAGTCTTGGTGATGACATGACAAAGATCCTCTGCCCCTGTGTGTTAGCAAAGCAGCAGGACCTTTAGCTGTTGGCAAGTATCCCAAGATTGCTCTGAGGCTGTAGAAGAATTCTAATGAAATGTAAAGCATTCATCAAAAAGGAACACAGTAAATTTTTCAAAGCTCATGATCAGTACTTTCACTTAACAACCACTATCCCTCTTTAGGAAATACGACAGGCATTTCCCTGCAAGGAGGAAAAAAAATCCTTTGAATTATCTTCTTCATCTTTTCTGTGTTTTCTAAATTTTAGGTTATGGACATGTTCTATTGTTATAAGGTAAAATAATTTATAAACATTAAAAAATTTTTCTTCTAAAGTCATGTACTCTTGTGGTTCTCAGAAGTAGTTCATTAACAGAATCAACAGGGAAGAGGCATTAAAATGCAGCCTACTGACTCAGACTCCCTAGTGCTGGGGTCTAGAACCTGGGCAAGTGGTATCCCAAAGCTCAGAGGTTCAGAAGTCCAGGCCTCTTGCCTACAGTGATCACAGCTGAATGTCCACCCAATACATTTCCCATCTTTCCCTTCTTAATAGCACCAGATTTTATTTGGGTAGCACCTCTCTCCCTGCATCCCATATTTTTTTCAGAATAAGCTAATTCCTCCTCTCACTCCAATAGTGGTCCCTGGTTGTTTTAAACCAAGCCTGGGTTCAAGGGTGAGCATGTGACCTATGCAATCAGGGTTGATCTCAGGCCTTGATCAGAATGCTGGAACATAAACTCTCAACATCTCACCAGAACTGAACAGGAACTCCAGAATCTCAGTGCCTATGGCAGCTGCCTTTAAACCATGAGGGGAACCAGGCTTGGGCAGAAAATGACGCCATGGATGCCACAGTGGGGAGATGGAAAGAAACTGAGACCTGGGCACTTCTATCGAGCTGCTGGATCAAACAATCATGGAGACTTTATTGCCTCTGGAAGCTCAGGTACACAAAACAATAAATCCTTTCTTTGAAAAGGCTGAATGAAATTAGATTTTGTGTTCTTTGCAACATGGCATCCTAACAAATCCTTACAGTTCTAGGTTTTGGCTGCAACACCATGTATCAGCTTATTTAGTTTAGTCCAGTACTTTTTTGGAACACCACGATCAAGTTCTAGCTACCCTCGTGGCAATCAAGTAACATTTACTAAAAAGGAAAAAAAAAAAAATCACCTGATGCAGGACACTTAATGACTTTCTCCCCATCAGTGATCATGACACTTGTCCCTGTATAACAAGACCCTGGTTTCAGTGTTCCTCACCTCCGAAACTGGTCCCAGGCTCCACCTCAGCTCCACTCTCAGATCCACTAGTCCTGCCGTGAGGCCTCTACTTCTGTCCTGTGGCCTCTGACTTGGACTTTGTCTCTCGGCCCAGCCATTTGGGATTGACCCTCTACTGAGATAGTCTATGTACTTATTTCAGTTCATTCTCTCCCTGACACTGGCTTTCAGATAGACTTAGTTTTCTCATTCATCTGCCACGAGGGAGTCCCATATCCCACAAAGCCAGGATGGATGAGTCCTATAATGCACCCAGTGGTCTGATACGGAGATGACTGGTCTGGGCTGGAGATACTAGAGGTACAATGAATAACAAGCATCAGTCTCTCTTAATAAATAAAATGAGATCACTGAGTTGGAGATTACTCTGAGATTTCTTCTAGTTTTAAGATGCAAGAAGCTAGCGACACAGCCCTTACCCTTGAGATGTTTACAAGCCTACCACTAGCAGGATCCGGGAGGTCAGAGGACTCAGTAATCATCACACACTAGCTCAGAGGCCTCAGGACACAGCGGTAGATTGTATCACATCAATCAAGCTGCCATACGGTGGGCATCTACTTGATTTACAAACTGATGCACAGAATACAAAATATATTAAAATTGAGTGGTGGGAAATAAACCACAATTCCAAAAGTTGACAACACACAAGTCAGGAAATGCACATTTTAAATATTCTCATTTTACTGCTCATTCATCCAAGTCCTACACATATGACCAGCATCCTAGAAACTATCAGGAGTTAAAATGTTACTTATCACTAACTTACACAACTTAGAGTAGTAGAAATTATAGTGAAGTCATTTACTACTGTTGTCTGAGTGACCTCAAATAAAACACCTTAATTTAGTCAAATGAAAATTAACGTTTGGGTTTCTGTTTTTCATTATAAAAAACAGAATAGAAAACAAAAATATTTGAAGGCTGTGAAGTCCTTGAATCTTACAAATATTTGAGAACTCTAAGTAGTCGTTAAAGAATTCATGGTCTGGGGCTTCCCTGGTGGCACAGTGGTTGAGAGTCCGCCTGCCGATGCAGGGGGACACGGGTTCGTGCCCCGATCCGGGAGGATCCCACGTGCTGTGGAGCGGCTGGGCCTGTGAGTCATGACCACGGAGCCTGTGCTCCGCAATGGGAGAGGCCACGGTGCTGAGAGGCCCGCGTACCACAAAAAAAAAAAAAAAAAGAAAAAAGAAAAACAGAATTCATGGTCTGGTTGTAGGAGAGAGTGGTTTCATGGTGTGGACTAAATGAATCTTTAGTTTTTTCCAATCTGTAGCCACTTCCAAGCAATTATAATTTGCATCACTAGACTGTGGCCCAATTGACCTATTTTTTTTTAATTATATATGTAAATGTTTATTTTTGTATTATGTTGGTGGTTAAAATTTAGGGTTCTGTAGACAGTTGGATCTGAGTTTCAACCCCAGACCCAAGATAATGGAAAAGCCCAAACTTTTTGGCCAACACAATATTAGTGATGTGATGCTGGGTAAGTTACTTAAATTCTCTTAGCTCCAATTTCCTTGTCTGTAAAAGGAATATAATAACATTAAATATTAAATAATATTTATTATTAATATATTTCATTTTATATAATTTATATAATATAATTTATGTAAATAAATTATAATTGAATGTTAAAGAATTAAATATTAAAAACTTCGTAGGGTTGTTGTGTGGATTACAGGAGAGGAAGTACAGTCAATGTTTACATCAATACCATTATCTCTATTATTGTAGTCACTACTACCATTACTAATGAATTACTGGGGAAAATAGAGAGAAAAATCTTCTTTTCCTTGGAAGAAAAATAGCCCAACCCCAAGGAAACAGACAAGGGCCATTCACACACATATTTAGTAAGGGTCAGTATTTTGCGGGACCCAGACTCCTATAGATCCATTGGGGTGGGGGGTTATGCTGAAAGGGAACGAACATAAAGCAGCACCTCATCACAGTCTGGGAATTTGTGGTGAATAGTAGGAGGCTGGAAGAAAAGAAGTGGCAATGTCAACGGAGCTGCTGGGGGTTCTGAATATGGACGATGCAAGAGGAAGAAACCCCACAGGGTTCAGGACACACTCCCCCAAAACACAGCACCTTGCATATCGAATATGTGCAGCTGAAGGAGTCTGAGAAAACAGCAGAAGCAATAAGCTCACTCTGCCCTCCTCCCCTCTCACTTCTTCCCTGAAACGGATCATAAAACCTTCCTGTGAGAGGTGCCCTCCCTACACCCAGAGAAAAGGAGCATCCCCATCTCCAAAGACAAAGGGATGCAGAGAAGAACCCCAGCAAACAGGCCTTGCTAAGTTCCCTCAGGTCACTGCGCCGACCTCATACTCCTAACCTGTCATATTCCTCCACCACAGCCCACCCTTCACCACACACAGCACAGAAATATGCAGGTCTGTTTCTTCTGGTCTTCATTTCCTTATGAAGGCTCCATGTCAGGTAAAACATATATTCAATAAATGCGTACGCCTTTCTCTTGTTAATCTGTTCGTGTCACTCTAATTTTCAGACCCAGCCATGGACTCTAAGAGGGTAAAGGAAAGCCTTCTTCTCTCCTACAGAAGAAACCAGACCAAAATAGAATAAAGGCCACTTGCTTGGGCTTAGCGTCTAAAAGTCACTACCCACTCCTTAGAGAAGGGATATTAGAGGTTTATAACAGAATTTACTACATATCTTTTGTATTGTGCTGTTCTAGTGCTTTAGAGTTCATATGTAGTCAGTGTAACATAGTTCTAATTTTAGTGATAGATTGGGTGATCTTTAGCTAGTCTTTTTCTCATAAGAACATCCCAAGATTAAAGAAAAAGATATCTGAGTATAGTTATAGATAAACAATCCAGACCTGATGAACTAGAGGTCTTTTGTCATCCCAAAACCAGGAACACTACTTTGTTCATACTCTGAGGCAATGCATGATATTATAACGTAAACTGCTTTATCCAGCTCTGAAATCAGGTGAATCTTATTTGTGAAAATCAGATTAGAGTAATTCCTTAAGACACATAATATTTAAAGCAGCATTACGCATCTCTTCCTGGAAGCTCCCCAAGTACACAGAAATTTCCTAGCAAGCAGAAGTCTTATCTATTTAACAAGCAATGAGGTGTACCAACAAGTTTTCCAAAAATAACAAAAACCAGAAACTACTTCTTCCTGGAGCTGTGAGCAATCACCTTCGCCATCTTCACTGAACAGTCAGCTGAAGGTGCAATTTCTGTGCTCTAACCCACAGCATCCAGAAATCAGCGTTGTGTGGAGCTATTATGGCCCACAGAGCAGGTAGTCTCGCCCCACAGAGATCAAGGGAAAGCAAACATGCTGTGCTAGGAGCCTGAGAGCCATGCACATCCCAGGCCCTCTTATCTGAACTCTTCTAGGGGCTGTGCTACAGATAGCACTGGGTATGCCAATCCTTCACTAACTGTTCCCTTCACAGCAAAGAGTGAACAATAAGGCCGACAACAATACCATTAGCGGACACTTATGAGTGCTGATTACGTACCAAGCACTAGCATAAGTGCTTTATTCCATACTAAAATGTTTCATTTTCCCATAAGCCTAGGAAGTAGGTACTATTAGGATACACATTTTACAGATGTGGTCACTGAGGCATAGGCCCGTTAAATAATACAGCCAAGGCCACAGGCTAGTGAGGAACACAGCAAAGATTTTAAATGGAGCTTGTTGACTCTAGAGCTCACCTTCTCAACCATCACCTACTGCATCTTGGAAAAGTGAGGTGTCCTGGTTTGTGTCCATTTTCCCCTGTGCTCAGACCTTCTCAGGGTTCTAAGCTAGCCCGTCATGAATAAAAGGGGAAGAGGAGGAACAGGAAAAAAAGCTGTGAGGAGAAACGGGATTGATTTAACAAGCAATCTTGCTAATTTCTATACCTGCTAAGTATAGCCCTTCTTTCCTCAAACCGTTTTTAGAGGATAACAGAATACATTTTAATCGCAGTTGGGCAGAGAAAGGACAAGAGCAAGTAAACTGTTATCTGTAATGATTGCACAAATGTAAGGTATTCTTAGCAGTATTTGAAGCTGCAAGAAATTCAGTGAATGTAGTTCTTCACAAAAACTAACTCACTGTAAGTCTGTTAACTCTTTGCTGCTTCTGGCAGTCTTTTACCACAAAATATTGAACCTTCATGTGCTGCTCTTACCAAGGGTCTGAGACAGATGGGGTGAGTGTGCCCCAGGTAAAAGAATGAGAACTAAGGTACTTCCTCCTGCATCCGGCACACCTCCTCTACCCAGGAATGAGTGCTGGGGATACAGGAGGACCCCTGGCCTTAAGGTTATTGTCTAGTGCAGGGGTCAGCAAACCTTTAACTATTTTAGGCTTTGCAGGTCATAAAGGCTCTGTCCCAACTACTCCACTCTGCTGTTGCAGCACAAAAGCAGGCATAGACAGTATGTAAATGAACAGGCACAGCTGCATTCCAATAAAACTGTTTGTTTTTTTTTAAAAGGTAGCTGGCTAGATTTGACCCACAGGCCACAGTCTGCAAACTCTTGTTCCTAGACACTTCAAGAAAGACTTACAGGAAAAACCAATTTCTGTGTTGTTTCAAGTTCAGACCTGTTTGTTGTCTTTATCCTTGAACAACTTTTATCTGGGTATCAAATCTTTGGATCCCATTTAGCTCCTGGAGTGTCTGGAGCTGTTAGTCCACTGTCTTTGAGCACTGGCTCTTGCTGGGGTGTCTTCAGCCAGTTGATTCTTTATCCTTGAAGTCCAGGAATCTTATTAGGATATGGCTTAGTGATCCCAATATCAAAGGCTTTGTTTTCCACAAGAGATTTTAGCTCATTTATAATTATTGATGTGACAAGTATGTTTTTCATCCTATTTTATATTATGCTTTCTTTTTCTAGTTTCAAAATTTTCTTCACCACATCATGCTTTGCTTTATGCTTTCTGTTTCTTCTCATCTTCAGTGGCATACAGTTTTGTCCAAGTGGGTTACTTTTATGACTGTAACTTACATGGTATCTGTTAATTCTGTACTGTAAACAATGATGAATTTAATATATTTTTTTCCTTTCTCCTTCTTTCACTTCCATCATCCAATTATTCAACCATGTAATTTTATTTAACAGATACCTTTGTAATATTTTTTTAATTGGGGTATAGTTGTTTTACAATGTTGTGTTAGTTTCTACTGTACAGCGAAATGAAGTTCCCTGTGCTATACAGCATGTTCTTATTAGTTTGTAAAATTCATTTAAGTGATGGTTTAATATTTCCTATTTAATATTTTCTTTCATTTTTGTGCTGAAGCCCTATTTGATATCTTCCTTGTTCTTACTATCTTTTCTCTGAGTTCTTTCACTTCTGTTTTATGTTCCAGTTCCATAGTAGTAATAGGATAATTAAAATGAATTAATTTGTGGTAGAAAAATTGGTTGTGACTTTTGTTTTATAGTAACTTTTTTTTCTGAGCAAGTGTCTTTCTCTGCCACTATTTTCTATTGTTTTCCATCAGTTTTTCTAGTTTATTCCTTGTACTGATCCTGTGCTGTATATGTTCCATTACTCATCATGGAAGATAGTATTTTCTCTAACAACTATGTGTGGGAGGTCTGTGTTGTATAGATTTCCTGTTCCAGGTGTATTTGAATATAGTGTGTGTGTGTGTGTGTGTGTGTGTGTCTGTCTGTCTGTCTGCCTGTCTGTCTGTCCCTTACCCCAATGGAGAGAGACAAGTGTAGGGTTTTTTGAAATGCAGACTTTTCCCTCCTCCACTGCCACAAAAACAGAGAGCCTCTTGCAAACAAGGCTTACCTATGTGATTCTCTTCCTGTAACCTCAGCTCCTCTGTTTCCTGAAAGGAACCCAGGTCTAGGGAGTTCTGGCAACTGCAGAGATTTAGATTTTTCACCTGTGGGTTCTCTCACCTGGAGATGACTTGTTTCTGGCTCTTTTGAGCTCTTTACCTGTGGTGTTTCTCTCTGCTTCTTATGCATCCCTTTGCCTGGACCCACTGCTTTTGGTAGCCCTTCCATCCGTTTTGCAGTTTGGAATTTTTGATGTCTTTTAGTTTTGCTGAAAATGGAGTTTGTAGCTACATTTCTCATTCACCTTTTCACTTCTGAGAGCAATGTATGAAAATCCCTTTTTCTCTACATGCCCTCAATAAATATTTAAATCAGTTAGTTCTGATTTATATTCTTTTCCTTATCAGTCTTGAGATAATTTCCTCCTCTGTTGCAAAGTGATGTCATGAAGACATGGGCAGAGATAGAGTCAGAAACAAAAGCCATGGTATCAGATGGTCTCCCATATGGAGTTTTGGGAGCATTTATTCAGCAAATACTTTTTCAGGTACTTACTATATGTGCAAAACCTGTACAAGGCACTAGTCAAATTCTAAAATATATAAATATGCCCATAGAAGCACACTGTCCAGATGGGCATAAATTGTATCCCAATATCTCTATTTAGAAAGGCCTAGAATCTGCTTCCTCTTAATGGGTGACTTCTTGAAATCTCAGTTTCCTCATCTAAAAAATGGTTTTGATGATACTACCCCACCCTTGTGATTGTTCTGGAAATTACACAAGTTGATGCCTGTTAACCACTTAGCACAATGTCTGGCACAGAGCAAGTCCTCACAATAAATAAATAGAAGGGTTGTATTATTATTATTATTATTATTATTATTACTATTATTAAAGATTTATATATGAAGGTAGTGGGTAATAAGATTAGACTGGTAAGTAGGGGTCAGAATGGAGAAGACCTTGAAGATCCCATTAAGAAATTTCATCTTTAGACTATGGATTCTCCACAGAGAACGACATGATGAAAATGGTGTTTTAGGAAGATTTTCTGGTCAGTCATTAATCTGTGGATAAACGAGGGAATGAAGAGGCTAGCAGCAAAAAGACTGAGTAGGAGGTATATCAGTTAAATGTTTCTGCGATACGGCAGGGGTTGAGATGTTTTTAAAGGACACAGCATTGGCACTGACCAGGTAAAGAGGCATCTGAGTCATCAGAAAGAATGCTGGCTGTATCTCTTACCACTGCACCGCGCATACGAGCCAAATGGCAGCCCTATCCCTGAGTGAGAGAGTCCATTCCTGAAAATGTTATTAACTCACATAAAAAGAAATCTGGAAGATGATGCTTCTAGAGTTGGTTAATTGTGCCAACCAGCAGAAATGCCAGGGCCCACCCACATCCCTCAGAACCGCCTTTCCACATACCCTGATCAAAGGGGGCCTCTGGTGGCCCCTGTGGCCCCTGCCTGCAGCAGCTCTCTGCCCCAGGAGCTGTCTCCTCCCACGTGGAGGGCAGGTGGGAAGTTCCAGGAAGGTGACCCCGAGGGCAGTGCTCCAGCAATGCCTCAGGTGGGTGGATGGATAGAACTCAGGTTTCCTCACCACTTGAGCAGGACAACTCTGAGATGTGTCCTACACGTTGTCCCCGAGATCCCCAGCAGGACTGAGGCTCAACGACCAGCAGCGAAACCTGCTCCTTAAGGCGCACTGTGCTGACTCCCTTCCTTCCCCTATCATTCCCCACGTCCCTACTGACATTTCCTGAGATCACTCCCCATAAACGTCTTCAACTTAAATATTTTTCTCAGGATGGTCTTCTTGAGGAGACAGTGCATAGACTTTCAACCTGGGGTTTGTCCCAAAGACATTCTTCTCATTTTATCAGAGAAAAAAAGTACTTTGCAGAAGGCCCACAACATCTTCTCTGTGTATGTCACTGGTCCACAATGGAGTCACATGTCCCTGCCCAACCGTAAAATAATTACAAAGGGAATGAGATGAACACGATGCACTTAGGCCAGTCATGACTCACATCCTGGGGCACAATACAGCAGACACTTGAGTACCACTGGAGTTAGGTTACCAAGGAAGAATGACTGATGGGCAAGCTCCACAGTCTTCCTGGAAAAGGCTTCTGTGATATGTGGGCACAAGCCAATAAGAACATCCACCGTGGCATTGGCGGTGAAAACCTGCACCTGAATCTTGGACTGGATTCATCACCCAGTGAATTCGGAGCCTTTCATCTTCCTTTAGAAAAAATTGAGAAGTTTTAGCCTTCAACTCTGTGATAAACCTACCATGAGTCTGATCTGTGTATTTCTTACATGTAATGGGCTTAACACTGATACACCTTAATCATCCACTAGGAATAACATTTTTCATAACGATCAGGTATTCACATCACCTTTCCTTTCATTGATCTGAGTGCTCAAATCTACATTAGAACCACTTAGGAGTAGATGTGCCACACGTCAGCCTTTGATTATACTGTGAAGTATCAAGTTTCCCTACATGCTTCCACATTATTACACCTAACATGGGGGTAGAATGGCTGCCTAGAAAGCATTTATTCATATCCAGACAGTCTATGTGGCCAAGACAGCTAACGATCGATAACTCAGGCCACAAAGGGTCTTCGGAAACAAAATCTAGAGTTTATTCTTGTTTCGTATGAATGTCTAATGAAAAGACCGAAGATTCCTCATCAGCCTTCTCTTGACAGCCAGGAGCTGTTTCCAGGCAGACCTTCTGTCTCACTGCAGGAACTTCGCTGCCATTTTGCTCACTTAACTTTTCCTAAATCCCAGGCAACTGCACCATTCGCCGAGATTATCTCCCAAAGGGGAGACCCCTCTGAGGAGGACAGAGAGAGAGAACTCCCCCTGGGCTGAGCCTGTCAGACACTTCACGGCAGATGGGGAAGAGAGAAGAGTGAGCGTTTGGGACCTGGAGCTGTCCCGTCAGCAAGGACTTGAGCCCAGCTGCTGGTGCTGCCTGTGGTACATGAAGCACAAGGTCATGGAGTTTGGCTTCAGCTGGCGCTCTTTTATCTTTGTTGGCATGGAAATAAATTGGTTTCACTTTTTATTTCCTCTGTAAAAGTCCTTTAAATTCTAACAAACTAATGAAGCCAATTCCTTTTGCCACCCCAATCCAAGTCCATTAACACCCGCTCTGCTTTTCATCATAACCTGTGTCCCTTTCCAAGCCAAGCAATCATTCACGTTCAGTTTGTCCTGTAGGAGGAAAGACCCAAAGGTGTCTGATAATTCCTGGTTGAGACAGAGATTCAGGGAGGATGTCAGGCAGTTGAGAACCCTTCAGAGACTGTGTGCCTGTCAATCTCAGCCTTTGGGCTGACAGCCAGGAAGATGGGCCATTAGCAGGAAACTGCCTGTCGACCTTCACTAATGGTGGGCACTGCAGAAGTGGGGGGCGTGGTGAGCCCCATCCTTACAAACAAATGCTGAAGGACCTCCACAAAGGAAAAAGAAGCATCTGAAGCTTCCAGCTTCCATCTAACTGAATAGTTAGGCATTGCACAGGGGAAGACTTAAAGGACTTTTGAAGCTTTTTCTCAGTGCTGTATTTTCCCTACATTTGTTATTTTATCCCCTGTTTTTGCATGATATTAACAGGAAAGCCCAATATGAAAGATACATCAGGAAATGGAGTGAGGCAGAGCAGAAGGACTGGGTCCCACCGACAGCTGGTTTCAGGAGGAACAGAAACCAAGGAATAGAGTGAGTAATAGCAGCTCTAAGAAGAGAGGAAGTCAAATTGGGGCATTTCTGGGAAGACAAAGCAAGTGGAGGAAGATGTCCTTGACTTCAGATAGGTCTATGGAAGTCAGACCAAAACCAGAACTCCAGGAATCACTGTGTCAATAGGAGCTGCATGAGTTTTTAAGTCTAGATCGATACCATCCAATACAGTAACCAGTCACCACGTGGCTACTGAGCGAGCACTTGAAATGTAACTGCTTAGAATTGAGATATACGTCCGATTCTGAAGACTTCATACGAAAAATATATATATATATATATATATTTTTTGATGCATATTAGTTTTTTACATTGCATACTGAAATGACAGCAATCGTAATATAAAATTGAAATGCATTATTTTAATAATGTTAAGTAAAATACATTATTAAAATTAATTCCCCATTTTAATGTGGTTACTTAAAAATTTTTAATTACATATGTGGCTCACATCACATACCTATTGGACACCACTTGTCCGTGTAGCCAGAGCATAAGCTGCCCCATTTTGAGCAGCACAAACCTTAAAACACATATTTTCCATCCCTACTGACCCAAGCATGTCTTAGAGCCATTTTAGACAATGACTAATTGACTAGGAGAGAACTAACCTTGCTTGCTTAATTCCAGATACCAACCTCAAGGACATGGGGCCAGGAAGCAGGCAACAAGTTAGACACTATAAACCAGTCACATAGCAAAGTCACCAAACTCCCAGTTCCCTGAAAGATACAGATGAAGGCCTGACACACACTCCTGAGTTGTTTTGACAGGAGGCAGACCCCCTCCAGATGAAAACTGCTGACCACAAGTACTCAGACCCCAGATCATTTGAAACCAGAAGACTGGTGATGCTTGAGACTTCACCTTGATGCCAACCAATCTGAGAACTGTACCCAAGCTGCTCACGTGCCCTGCAGCCCCCTCCCTCACTCTGCCTTTAAAACCTTTGTCTCCTAACTGGCAACTTGGAGATGGACTGAGGACATTAGCCCACCATCTTCCCAGGTTGCTGGGCTCCTGAATAAAGCAACTTTTCCTTTTCCACCAATACTTGTCTCTCGAGTATCGGCCTTTCCAGCAGTGAGCAGTCAAACTTGCGTTTGGTACATCTGGACAAAGGGGTGCAGAATTTCAAAAGTCTGGGTGGGTAAGGTCACCTACTGAAATGTGCCCTCCTCCTCTGGACGCTGGGGCTTCATGCTCTCCTGAGAAGCACTGAAAACCAGCCTCAGTAGGGCCATCAGGTAGGAGAGTTTGGGCCTGCCTGACAGCCAGCCAGGAGGGCTTTCATTTAATGCATTAACTCTTCCTCTTGCCTCCAAAAACAATCAACTTTGGGGGATGCTGATGGCACAGGAAGCAGGAAGCAGGAAAAGGTGTTGATTCCCTTCTCTGCCACAATTATTTTTGGTTTTGTCTGAGTGCCACTGTCATGGAAATTTGCATCTCCTTGCTGACCCCGACAGAGACCAGTGGTCTACTGCAATAGGCATGCCTTTGGATGTGCCCAGTGCCCTCCCTTCTGCATCAAGGCACCACGCTCAAAATCATTGCATTATTCACTGTCAGGAGGCAATCTGAATATCCTGGAAACCAACTTTGTTCTACTTACTCAAGTACTGAGGTTTTTCTTTATCCTATTGACTTATTACTGGAATTCGCAGAACATTTTGTGAATTCTGGTTGATTGGTAGGTTTTGGTTTCAAAAAGTCTTTTTCTTTTTCAGTTTTGTGTTTTTCTTTTTTAAGAAAACCCATTCATCTAGTTCACAAAAATGAATGATTCATGCAAAGTACAGGTACTTCATCATGCCCTCAATGAACCCCCAGACTAATTGAGTGAGATAGATTTATTTAAAAAAAAAAAAGTTACAGATACCATGAGAGAAATCTGTACAGAATAAGGAGGCACATAAGGGAAGGAGTGATCAATTTTCCTCTGGAGAGATCAGGAAAGACTCTAAGGGCCTTGGATTTCAGACCCCCCCATATACACACACACACACTCCTCCCCACCAAGTCTGAGATCCAAATTAGTGTATCTAGATGCCTCCAGACATTTCCACTTGGGTGCCTCAGAAACATCTCAAGCTTAACATATATAATATGTATCTTAATTTTTCAAAGAAAAAGAATACACCCATTCCTTCCCTATCATCCACAGTGCCTTCAGCTCCCCTGTCTCCACAAATGGCATCACTATCTACTCAGTTCTAAACCACAATGTGAGGCTCACTCTTGATTCCTCCCTTTTCCTCCACACCACCCCAGCCAAGCCATCTAGGTAGCCTGCCAATTCATCATCTCTCTCACCCAGGTTAATGCAGCTGACCCTACATGGACTCACTTCCTCCACTCCTCTCCCTTACAGTCTAATTTCTAGGTAGCAACATACATGACCTTCTACAAACATAAATCAGGTCCTGTAACTTACCTGCTCATACCTATCAATGGATCTTAATTGCACAAATAAAATTCCAAACACTTATCTCAGAATCTACAAAGATTTCTTAAACAGGACACAAAAAATACTAGCCATGAAGGGAAATAAGATAAATTGAATTAGGTTGAAATTAATAACTTCCAATCATCAAAGAGAATTGAAAAGGCAACCCTCTCTGAGTGAGAGAGGTATTTACAAAACATATACCCAACAAAGGACTCATATCTATAATGTACAAGAACTCAGACAAATCAATAAGAAAATCAGAAACTATAGAAAAATGAGCCAAATACTTGAACAAACCCTTGACAAGAGAGAACATCCAAATGGCCAACATACATATGAAAAGGGGCTCAGTTCACCAGGGACTAATCAAAGCCTCAGTGCAAGACCACTATACCCATCAGGATACCTGAAGTGTACAAGGCAGATGGAATAATGCCGAGCATTGGAAGGGGTATGCAGCAACTGGAATGCTCACACACTGCTGGTGAGAGCGTGACTTGGTACAAAATGGCATGAAAACTATTTGGAAGTATCTATTAAAGCTGAACATATGCAAACCCAAAGCTCCATCAATCCTACCCTTAGGTACACACACACACACACACCCAAAATCTATGTATACGTACGTACATGCATACACCTGAAGACAGGTACAAGACTGTTGTCAGCAGCACTACTCATAAATATGCCCCAAGTGGAAATTAACCAAATGTCCATTAATGGTAGATGAACAAATAAATTTTGGTTTCGTCACATAACAGATTATTCAACAGCAATGAAAATGATTTCAATCACAGGAAATATATGATTGAATTTCAAGATCATACCGAACAAAGGACAAGAAAAGAGTGCTTCCTGTATGATTTGTTCGCACTACATTCAAAAGCAGGCAAAACTGATGAGTGCAGTTCGAAGTCTGGTAAGTGATTCCCTTGGCAGGAGTGAGGCCATAATGACTGGAAGGAGACACGCGGGTGCTTCTGGCTGCTGGCTGTGTTCTGCTTCCTGATTTGAAGGTTGGTTACACAGGTATGTTTCGTGTGACAAAATTTATAAAAATTGTACTATGGTTTATGTACTTTTCTCTATGTATCTCAAACTTCAATAAAAGTTTTTAAAAATCCACACTTCCAACTATAGCCCAAGGCCCCACCCTCTCCAACCTCACCCTGAGCTCGTTTTCCCCCACTTTCACTGCTCCAGCCCAGTGCTTTTTTCAACCTCTCAAATATATCAAGCTCACTGCCACCTCAGGACCCTTGCTCATCATGTTCCCTCATTCTCAATGCTCTCCCTGCTCTGCACCCTTCACCCAGCTGGCTCCAATTCTCCTTTGAACCTAAGCTTGGATATCGCTTCTTCTTGGTCACCACACAAGTAGGTCTCCATCTGTTATTTTCTATCTCAAGCCCCTGTTCCCTTCTTTTGCAGCACCTATCACACCTTGCCTTATTTGTCTGTGTGTAATGTTGGCAGGTGTTCTTTCTGGTTAGAATGTTCGCTGCACAAGAGTGCAAACTATTTGCGGTGGGCACCAGTCCCTCTGAACCAGGGTGACCAACTTGTCCGGTTTGCCCACATCGGTTTTAAAGACCCACATCCTGGGACACCCCTCAGTCCTGAGCACAACAACACGGGTGGTCACCTTAGTCAGAATACAGCCTGCTTCCACTACATAGTAAACACTTAATAAATGTTGAACAAACGAATTTTTTTTAAAGTTTTGTCCAAAGACAAGGTTGCCCACTCTCATCACTCTTATTCAACATAGTTTTGGAAGTTTTAGCCACAGCAATCATAGAAGAAAAAGAAATAAAAGGAATCCAAATCGGAAAAGAAGAAGTAAAGCTGTCACTGTTTCCAGATGACATGATACTATACATAGAGAATCCTAAAGACACTACCAGAAAACTACTAGAGCTAATCAATGAATTTGATAAAGTAGCAGGATACAAAATTAATGCACAGAAATCTCTAGCATTCCTAAATACTAACGATGAAAAATCTGAAAGTGAAATTAAGAAAACACTCCCATTTACCATTGCAACAAAAAGAATAAAATATCTAGGAATAAACCTACCTGAGGAGACAAAAGACCTGCATGCAGAAAATTATAAGACACTGATGAAAGGATTTAAAGATGATACAAATAGATGGAGAGATATACCATGGTCTTGGATTGGAAGAATCAACATTGTGAAAATGACTATACTACCCAAAGCAATCTACAGATTCAATGCAATCCCTATCAAACTACCAATGGCATTTTTCACAGAACTAGAACAAAAAATTTCACAATTTGTATGGAAACACAAAAGACCGTGAATAGCCAAAGCAATCTTGAGAACGAAAAACGGAGCTGGAGGAATCAGGCTCCCTGACTTCAGACTTTACTACAAAGCTACAGTAATCAAGACAGTATGGTACTGGCACAAAAACAGAAATATAGATCAATGGAAAAGGATAGAAAGCCCAGAGATAAACTCACGCACATATGGTCACCTTATTTTTGATAAAGGAGGCAAGAATATACAGTGGAGAAAAGACAGCCTCTTCAATAAGTGGTGCTGGGAAAACTGGACAGCTACATGTAAAAATATGAAATTAGAACACTCCCTAACACCATATACAAAAATAAACTCAAAATGGATTAAAGACCTAAATGTAAGGCCAGATACTATCAAACTCTTAGAGGAAAACATAGGCAGAACACTCTATGACATAGATCACAGCAAGATCCTTTTTGACCCACCTCCTAGAGAAATGGAAATAAAAACAAAAATAAACAAATGAGACCTAATGAAAATTAAAAGCTTTTGCACAGCAAAGGAAACCATAAAGAAGACCAAAAGACAACCTTCAGAATGGGAGAAAATAATTGCAAAGAAGCAACTGACAAAGGATTAATCTCCAAAATTTACAAGCATCTCATGCAGCTCAATATCAAAAAAACCAACAACCCAATCCAAAAATGGGCAGAAGACCTAAATAGACATTTCTCCAAAGAAGATATACAGATTGCCAACAAACACATGAAAGAATGCTCAACATCATTAATCATTAGAGAAATGCAAATCAAAACTATGATGAGACATCATCTCACACCGGTCAGAATGGCCATCATCAAAAAATCTACAAAAAATAAATCCTGGAGAGGGTGTGGAGAAAAGGGAACACTCTTGCACTGTTGGTGGGAATGTAGATTGATACAGCCACTATGGAGAACAGTATGGAGGTTCCTTAAAAAACTATAAATAGAACTACCATATGACCCAGCAATCCCACTACTGGGCATATACCCTGAGAAAACCATAATTCAAAAAGAGTCATGTACCAAAATGTTCATGGCAGCTCTATTTACAATAGCCAGGACATGGAAGCAACCTAAGTGTCCATCAAGAGATGAATGGATAAAGAAGATGTGGCACATATATACAATGGAATATTACTCAGCCATAAAAAGAAACGAAATTGAGTTATTTGTAGTGAGGTGGATGGACCTAGAGTCTGTCATACAGAGTGAAGTCAGAAAAAGAAAAACAAATACCATATGCTAACACATATATACGGAATCTAAGAAAAGGTCATGAAGAACCTAGGGGTAAGACGTGAATAAAGACACAGACCTACTAGAGCATGGACTTGAGGATATAGGGAGGGGGAAGGGTAAGCTGTGACAAAGCGAGAGAGTGGCATGGACATATATACACTACCAAAAATGTAAAATAGCTAGCTAGTAGGAAGTAGTCGCATAGCACAGGGAGATTAGCTAGGTGGTTTGTGACCACCTAGAGTGATGGGATAGGGAGGGTGGGAGGGAGGGAGATGCAAGAGGGAAGAGATATGGGAACATATGTATATGTATAACTGATTCACTTTGTTATAAAGCAGAACCTAACACGCCATTGTAAAGCAATTATACTCCAATAAAGATGTTAAAAAAATAAAATAGGGCCTCCCTGGTGGCGCAGTGGTTGAGAGTCCACCTGCCGATGCAGGGGATACGGGTTCATGTCCCGGTCCGGGAGGATCCCATATGCCGCGGAGCGGCTGGGCCCGTGAGCCATGGCCGCTGAGCCTGCGTATCCGGAGCCTGTGCTCCGCAACGGGAGAGGCCACGACAGTGAGAGGCCCGCATACCGCAAAAAAAAAAAATTAATAAATAAAATAAAATAAAATAATAAATAAAAATAAATTTAAAGTGTTGTCCAGTAGAACAAAGAAAGAAGCAGACACATAACACTTATTTTCCAAAACTGGCATAGAAAGAAAAGAAAAGAGGTCAAGATGGAGGGCCTCTGCACCCAGCAGGGCCTCTGTGATGCGCTTACTAGGAGTGATTATATACTGATGCAACCTGTCTCAGGCTTTCAAAGTTGCTTCTGTGGTTGGTTGGTGGGTAACTCTCCCCCAAGGCTTCTTTTACTGCCTGGAAAGAAAGCTGCTGAAAGACAAAGTAATAGGCACTGCCTGCAAACACGCTGGTCAAAACATTTCATTTAAATTATCGTGCTCTGTTGGCGTCCTCAGGAAATGGAAGCCCTTCAGAAAACTCACCATCAATCTGTCAGGCCGAGAAACTCTGCAGCCTCCACAGGCACTGGGACAATCTTCCTTTCCCTCTAGTGTGTGCCTTTTCAGACTCCAGTGTCCTCATCAGGTGAAAGCAAGGTTTCTGAAATTGAAATGATGCCCTGAGTGTGTGTTGCTTTCACTCAAGTCCTCCTTTGTAAGCCACCAAGAGCTCTGTGATGGCCTTGCATTAGCAGAACTAGTTACCTGTTGACCAGGCATTCTTGACCATTTGTGCCTGTGGAAGGGATGGGCCAGCAAGTTCAGCTGAAATGAAAAGCCAGCGATTTTCATGACTGGGAGTTACAGATTTAGTCTGACAGGAAATCACAGGGCACATAGAGCATTCCACACACACTCTTACACAATTCCTATGGTCCATTATTCCAACCTGGCTTTATTGGTGAAAGCATTTACAGCTAACCATATTGTATTTCTGCAACTGATTCTGCAATTTCTTGAATAAAGGCAGAGTCCATTTCCCAGCCACTGGTGTTGGACTCAGCCATGCAACTTATTTTGGCCAGTTGGGTGTGGGTGGTGTCATAACAGCTCCAGGCATAGACCTTAGGAGGCATCACATCTTTCCACTCTTGCTCATACTGTGCAGCCATGAGAAGAACACGTGTCAGGTAGCTCACTGGTCCAAGGAGGGCAAAAGAAATGTAGAAAACACCTGGACCCAACCCATGGCTT